>NW_021289071.1:46208-55815 GCF_002162155.2 Triticum dicoccoides
TAGCTCTAAACTGACCTATACTTAGCATTTTTTCCTGTAAAATGACTCAATATGCTTAGCTAGCTCAAAAATGACATAATATGCTTAATTAGCTCCAAAATGACCTATTTAACCTAGGATAGCTCTAAAATGACCTATACTTAGCATTTTTTTGCTCCAAAATGACTCAATATGCTTAGCTAGCTCAAAAATTACATAATAAGCTTAATTAGCTCAAAAATGACCTATTTAACCTAGGATAGGTCTAAAATCACCTATACTTAGCATTTTTTCCTCCAAAATTACTTAATATGCTTAGCTAGCTTCAAAATGACCTATTTAACCTAGGATAGCTCTAAAATGACCTATACTTAGCATCTTTTACTCAAAAATTACTTAATATGCTTAACTAGCTCTAAAATGACATAATATGCTTTGAAATGACATATTTTAGCTCCTAAATGGCTTCATATGCTTAGCGAGCTCCAAAATGACATAATAACCTTACTTAGCTCTAAAATGACCTATTTAACCTAGGATAGCTCTAAAATGACCTATACTTAGCATTTTTCCTCCGTAATGACTCAATATGCTTAGCTAGCTCAAAAATTACATAATAAGCTTAATTAGCTCCAAAATGACCTATATAACCTAGGATAGCTCCAAAATGACCTATAGTTAGAATTTTTTCCTCCAAAATGACTTAATATGCTTAGCTATCTTAAAAATGACCTATTTAACCTAGGATAGCTCTAAAATGACCTATACTTAGCATCTTTTCCTCCAAAATGACTTAATATGCTTACCTAACTCTAAAGTGACATAACATGCTTAAGGAATGACATATTTTAGGTCCTAAATGACTTCATATGCTTAGCTAGCTCCAAAATGACATAATAACCTTACTTAGCTCCAAAATGACCTATTTAACCTAGGCTAGCTCTAAACTGACCTATACTTAGCATTTTTTCCTGTAAAATGACTCAATATGCTTAGCTAGCTCAAAAATGACATAATATGCTTAATTAGCTCCAAAATGACCTATTTAACCTAGGATAGCTCCAAAATGACCTATACTTAGCATTTTTTTGCTCCAAAATGACTCAATATGCTTAGCTAGCTCAAAAATTACATAATAAGCTTAATTAGCTCAAAAATGACCTATTTAACCTAGGATAGCTCTAAAATGACCTATACTTAGCATTTGTTCCTCTAAAATTACTTAATATGCTTAGCTAGCTTCAAAATGACCTATTTAACCTAGGATAGCTCTAAAATGACCTATACTTAGCATCTTTTACTCCAAAATTACTTAATATGCTTAACTAGCTCTAAAATGACATAATATGCTTAAGAAATGACATATTTTAGCTCCTAAATGACTTCATATGCTTAGCTGGCTCCAAAATGACATAATAACCTTACTTAGCTCTAAAATGACCTATTTAACCTAGGATAGCTCTAAAATGACCTATACTTAGCATTTTTCCTCCAAAATGACTCAATATGCTTAGCTAGCTCAAAAATTACATAATAAGCTTAATTAGCTCCAAAATGACATATATAACCTAGGATAGCTCCAAAATGACCTATAGTTAGAATTTTTTCCTCCAAAATGACTTAATATGCTTAGCTAGCTTAAAAATGACCTATTTAACCTAGGATAGCTCTAAAATGACCTATACTTAGCATCTTTTCCTCCAAAATTACTTAATCTGCTGAACTAGCTCTAAAATGACATAATATGCTTAAGAAATGACATATTTTAGCTCCTAAATGACTTCATATGCTTAGCTAGCTCCAAAATGACATAATAACCTTACTTAGCTCCAAAATGACCTATTTAACCTAGGATAGCTCTAAAATGACCTCTACTTAGCATTTTTTTGCTCCAAAATGACTCAATATGCTTAGCTAGCTCAAAAATTACATAATAAGCTTAATTAGCTCCAAAATGACCTATTTAACCTAGGATAGCTCTAAAATAACCTATACTTAGAATTTTTTCCTCCAAAATGACTTAATATGCTTAGCTAGCTTCAAAATGACCTATTTAACCTAGGATAGCTCTAACATGACCTATACTTAGCATCTTTTCCTCCAAAATGACTTAATATGCTTAACTAGCTCTAAAATGACATAATATGCTTAAGAAATGACATATTTTAGCTCCTAAATGAGTTCATATGCTTATCTAGCTCCAAAATGACATAATAACCTTACTTAGCTCTAAAATGACCTATTTAACCTAGGATAGCTCTAAAATGACCTATACTTAGCATTTTTCCTCCAAAATGACTCAATATGCTTAGCTAGCTCAAAAATTACATAATAAGCTTAATTAGCTCCAAAATGACCTATATAACCTAGGATAGCTCCAAAATGACCTATAGTTCTAATTTTTTCCTCCAAAATGACTTAATATGCTTAGCTAGCTTAAAAATGACCTATTTAACCTAGGATAGCTCTAAAATGACCTATACTTAGCATCTTTTCCTCCAAAATGACTTAATATGCTTACCTAACTCTAAAATGACATAACATGCTTAAGAAATGACATATTTTAGGTCATAAATGACTTCATATGCTTAGCTAGCTCCAAAATGACATAATAACCTTACTTAGCTCCAAAATGACATATTTAACCTAGGGTAGCTCTAAACTGACCTATACTTAGCATTTTTTCCTGTAAAATGACTCAATATGCTTAGCTAGCTCAAAAATGACATAATATGCTTAATTAGCTCCAAAATGACCTATTTAACCTAGGATAGCTCTAAAATGACCTATACTTAGCATTTTTTTGCTCCAAAATGACTCAATATGCTTAGCTAGCTCAAAAATTACATAATAAGCTTAATTAGCTCAAAAATGACCTATTTAACCTAGGATAGCTCTAAAATGACCTATACTTAGCATTTTTTCCTCCAAAATTACTTAATATGCTTAGCTAGCTTCAAAATGACCTATTTAACCTAGGATAGCTCTAAAATGACCTATACTTAGCATCTTTTACTCCAAAATTACTTAATATGCTTAACTAGCTCTAAAATGACATAATATGCTTTGAAATGACATATTTTAGCTCCTAAATGACTTCATATGCTTAGCGAGCTCCAAAATGACATAATAACCTTACTTAGCTCTAAAATGACCTATTTAACCTAGGATAGCTCTAAAATGACCTATACTTAGCATTTTTCCTCCATAATGACTCAATATGCTTAGCTAGCTCAAAAATTACATAATAAGCTTAATTAGCTCCAAAATGACCTATATAACCTAGGATAGCTCCAAAATGACCTATGGTTAGAATTTTTTCCTCCAAAATGACTTAATATGCTTAGCTAGCTTAAAAATGACCTATTTAACCTAGGATAGCTCTAAAATGACCTATACTTAGCATCTTTTCCTCCAAAATGACTTAATATGCTTACCTAACTCTAAAGTGACATAACATGCTTAAGGAATAACATATTTTAGGTCTAAATGACTTCATATGCTTAGCTAGCTCCAAAATGACATAATAACCTTACTTAGCTCCAAAATGACCTATTTAACCTAGGCTAGCTCTAAACTGACCTATACTTAGCATTTTTTCCTGTAAAATGACTCAATATGCTTAGCTAGCTCAAAAATGACATAATATGCTTAATTAGCTCCGAAATGACCTATTTAACCTAGGATAGCTCCAAAATGACCTATACTTAGCATTTTTTTGCTCCAAAATGACTCAATATGCTTAGCTAGCTCAAAAATTACATAATAAGCTTAATTAGCTCAAAAATGAGCTATTTAACCTAGGATAGCTCTAAAATGACCTATACTTAGCATTTTTTCCTCTAAAATTACTTAATATGCTTAGCTAGCTTCAAAATGACCTATTTAACCTAGGATAGCTCTAAAATGACCTATACTTAGCATCTTTTACTCCAAAATTACTTGATATGCTTAACTAGCTCTAAAATGACATAATATGCTTAAGAAATGACATATTTTAGTTCCTAAATGACTTCATATGCTTAGCTGGCTCCAAAATGACATAATAACCTTACTTAGCTCTAAAATGACCTATTTAACCTAGGATAGCTCTAAAATGACCTATACTTAGCATTTTTCCTCCAAAATGACTCAATATGCTTAGCTAGCTCAAAAATTACATAATAAGCTTAATTAGCTCCAAAATGACATATATAACCTAGGATAGCTCCAAAATGACCTATAGTTAGAATTTTTTCCTCCAAAATGACTTAATATGCTTAGCTAGCTTAAAAATGACCTATTTAACCTAGGATAGCTCTAAAATGACCTATACTTAGCATCTTTTCCTCCAAAATGACTTAATATGCTTACCTAACTCTAAAATGACATAACATGCTTAAGAAATGACATATTTTAGATCCAAAATGACTTCATATGCTTAGCTAGCTCCAAAATGACATAATAACCTTACTTAGCTCCAAGATGACCTATTTAACCTAGGCTAGCTCTAAATTGACCTATACTTAGCATTTTTTCCTGTAAAATGACTCAATATGCTTAGCTAGCTCAAAAATGACATAATAAGCTTAATTAGCTTCAAAATGACCTATTTAACCTAGGATAGCTCTAAAATGACCTATACTTAGCATCTTTTACTCCAAAATTACTTAATATGCTTAACTAGCTCTAAAATGACATAATATGCTTAAGAAATGACATATTTTAGCTCCTAAATGACTTCACATGCTTAGCTAGCTCCAAAATGACATAATAACCTTATTTAGCTCTAAAATGACATATTTAACCTAGGATAGCTCTAAAATGACCTATACTTAGCATCTTTTCCTCCAAAATGACTTAATATGCTTAGCTAGCTCTAAAATGATATAATATGCTTAAGAAATGACATATTTTAGGTCCTAAATGACTTCATATGCTTAGTTAGCTCCAAAATGACATAATAACCTTACTTAGCTCCAAAATGACCTATTTAACCTAGGCTAGCTCTAAAATGACCTATAGTTAGCATTTTTTCCACCAAAATTACTCAATATGCTTAGCTAGCTCAAAAATTACATAATAAGCTTAATTAGCTCCAAAATGACCTATTTAACCTAGGATAGCTCTAAAATGACCTATACTTAGCTTTTTTTCCTCCAAAATTACTTAATCTGCTTAACTAGCACTAAAATGACATAATATGCTTAAGAAATGACATAGTTTAGCTCCTAAACGACTTCACATGCCTAGCTAGCTCCAAAATGACATAATAAACTTACTTATCTCTAAAATGACCTATTTATACTAGGATAGCTCTAAAATGACCTATACTTAGCATTTTTTCCTCCAAAATGACTCAATATGCTTAGCTAGCTCAAAAATTACATAATAAGCTTAATTAGCTCCAAAATGACCTATTTAACCTTGGATAGCTCTAAAATGACCTATACTTAGAATTTTTTCCTCCAAAATGACTTAATATGCTTAGCTAGCTTCAAAATGACCTATTTAACCTAGGATAGCTCTAAAATGACCTATACTTAGCATCTTTTCCTCCAAAATGACTTAATATGCTTAACTAGCTCTAAAATGACATAATATGCTTAATAAATGACATATTTTAGCTCCTAAATGACTTCATATGCTTAGCTAGCTCCAAAATGACATAATAACCTTACTTAGCTCCAAAATGACCTATTTAACCTAGGATAGCTCTAAAATGACCTATACTTAGCATTTTTTTGCTCCAAAATGACTCAATATGCTTAGCTAGCTCACAAATTACATAATAAGCTGAATTAGCTCGAAAATGACCTATTTAACCTAGGATAGCTCTAAAATGACCTATACTTAGCATTTTTTCCTCCAAAATTACTTAATATGCTTAGCTAGCTTCAAAATGACCTATTTAACCTAGGATAGCTCTAAAATGACCTATACTTAGCATCTTTTCCTCCAAAATTACTTAATATGCTTAACTAGCTCTAAAATGACATAATATGCTTAAGAAATGACATAGTTTAGCTCCTAAATGACTTCACATGCTTAGCTAGCTCCAAAATGACAAAATAACCTTACTTAGCTCTAAAATGACATATTTAACCTAGGATAGCTCTAAAATGACTTATACTTAGCATCTTTTCCTCCAAAATGACTTAATATGCTTAGCTAGCTCTAAAATGATATGATATGCTTAAGAAATGACATATTTTAGGTCCTAAATGACTTCATATGCTTAGTTAGCTCCAAAATGACATAATAAGCTTAATTAACTCCAAAATGACCTACTTAACCTAGGATAGCTCTAAAATGACCTATACTTAGCATTTTTTTGCTCCAAAATGACACAATATGCTTAGCTAGCTCAAAAATTACATAATACGCTAACCTAGGATAGCTATAAAATGACCTATACTTAGCATTTTTTCCTCCAAAATTACTTAATATGCTTAGCTAGCTTCAAAATGACCTATTTAACCTAGGATAGCTCTAAAATGACCTATACTTTGCATCTTTTCCTCCAAAAATACTTAATGTGCTTAACTAGCTCTAAAATGACATAATATGCTTAAGAAATGACATAGTTTAGCTCCTAAATGACTTCACATGGTTAGCTAGCTCAAAAATTACATAATAAGCTTAATTAGCTCTAAAATGACACATTTAACATAGGATAGCTCTAAAATGACCTATACTTAGCATCTTTTCCTCCAAAATTACTTAATCTGCTTAGCTAGCTCTAAAATGACATAATATGCTTAAGAAATGACATATTTTAGCTCCTAAATGACTTCACATGCTTAGCTAGCTCCAAAATGACATAATAACCTTACTTAGCTCTAAAATGACCTATTTAACCTAGGATAGCTCTAAAATGACCTATACTTAGCATCTTTTCCTCCAAAATGACTTAATATGCTTAGCTAGCTCTAAAATGATATAATATGCTTAAGAAATGACATATTTTAGGTCCTAAATGACTTCATATGCTTAGTTAGCTCCAAAATGACATAATAAGCTTAATTAGCTCCAAAATGACCTACTTAACCTAGGATAGCTCTAAAATGACCTATACTTAGCATTTTTTTGATCCAAAATGACTCAATATGCTTAGCTAGCTAAAAAATTACATAATAAGCTTAATTAGCTCAAAAATGACCTATTTAACCTAGGATAGCTATAAAATGACCTATACTTAGCATTGTTTCCTCCAAAATTACTTAATATGCTTAGCTAGCTTCAAAATGACCTATTTAACCTAGGATAGCTCTAAAATGACCTATACTTAGCATCTTTTCCTCCAAAAATACTTAATGTGCTTAACTAGCTCTAAAATGACATAATATGCTTAAGAAATGACATAGTTTAGCTCCTAAATGACTTCACATGGTTAGCTAGCTCAAAAATCACATAATAAGCTTAATTAGCTCTAAAATGACACATTTAACCTAGGATAGCTCTAAAATGACCTATACTTAGCATCTTTTCCTCCAAAATTACTTAATCTGCTTAACTAGCTCTAAAATGACATAATATGCTTAAGAAATGACATATTTTAGCTCCTAAATGACTTCACATGCTTAGCTAGCTCCAAAATGACATAATAACCTTACTTAGCTCTAAAATGACCTATTTAACCTAGGATAGCTCTAAAATGACCTATACTTAGCATTTTTCCTCCAAAATGACTTAATATGCTTAGCTAGCTTCAAAATGACCTATTTAACCTAGGATAGCTCTAAAATGACCTATACTTAGCATCTTTTCCTCCAAAATGACTTAATATGCTTAACTAGCTCTAAAATGACATAATATGCTTAAGAAATGACATATTTTAGCTCCAAAATGACTTCATATGCTTAGCTAGCTCCAAAATGACATAATAACCTTACTTAGCTCCAAAATGACCTATTTAACCTAGGATAGCTCTAAAATGACCTATACTTAGCATTTTTTTGCTCCAAAATGACTCAATATGCTTAGCTAGCTCAAAAATTACATAATAAGCTTAATTAGCTCGAAAATGACCTATTTAACCTAGGATAGCTCTAAAATGACCTATACTTAGCATTTTTTCCTCCAAAATTACTTAATATGCTTAGCTAGCTTCAAAATGACCTATTTAACCTAGGATAGCTCTAAAATGACCTATACTTAGCATCTTTTCCTCCAAAATTACTTAATATGCTTAACTAGCTCTAAAATGACATAATATGCTTAAGAAATGACATAGTTTAGCTCCTAAATGACTTCACATGCTTAGCTAGCTCCAAAATGACAAAATAACCTTACTTAGCTCTAAAATGACATATTTAACCTAGGATAGCTCTAAAATGACCTATACTTAGCATCTTTTCCTCCAAAATGACTTAATATGCTTAGCTAGCTCTAAAATGATATGATATGCTTAAGAAATGACATATTTTAGGTCCCAAATGACTTCATATGCTTAGTTAGCTCCAAAATGACATAATAAGCTTAATTAGCTCCAAAATGACCTACTTAACCTAGGATAGCTCTAAAATGACCTATACTTAGCATTTTTTTGCTCCAAAATGACTCAATATGCTTAGCTAGCTCAAAAATTACATAATAAGCTTAATTAGCTCGAAAATGACCTATTTAACCTAGGATAGCTATAAAATGACCTATACTTAGCATTTTTTCCTCCAAAATTACTTAATATGCTTAGCTAGCTTCAAAATGACCTATTTAACCTAGGATAGCTCTAAAATGACCTATACTTTGCATCTTTTCCTCCAAAAATACTTAATGTGCTTAACTAGCTCTAAAATGACATAATATGCTTAAGAAATGACATGGTTTAGCTCCTAAATGACTTCACATGGTTAGCTAGCTCAAAAATTACATAATAAGCTTAATTAGCTCTAAAATGACACATTTAACATAGGATAGCTCTAAAATGACCTATACTTAGCATCTTTTCCTCCAGAATTACTTAATCTGCTTAGCTAGCTCTAAAATGACATAATATGCTTAAGAAATGACATATTTTAGCTCCTAAATGACTTCACATGCTTAGCTAGCTCCAAAATGACATAATAACCTTACTTAGCTCTAAAATGACCTATTTAACCTAGGATAGCTCTAAAATGACCTATACTTAGCATCTTTTCCTCCAAAATGACTTAATATGCTTAGCTCGCTCTAAAATGATATAATATGCTTAAGAAATGACATATTTTAGGTCCTAAATGACTTCATATGCTTAGTTAGCTCCAAAATGACATAATAAGCTTAATTAGCTCCAAAATGACCTACTTAACCTAGGATAGCTCTAAAATGACCTATACTTAGCATTTTTTTGCTCCAAAATGACTCAATATGCTTAGCTAGCTAAAAAATTACATAATAAGCTTAATTAGCTCAAAAATGACCTATTTAACCTAGGATAGCTATAAAATGACCTATACTTAGCATTGTTTCCTCCAAAATTACTTAATATGCTTAGCTAGCTTCAAAATGACCTATTTAACCTAGGATAGCTCTAAAATGACCTATACTTAGCATCTTTTCCTCCAAAAATACTTAATGTGCTTAACTAGCTCTAAAATGACATAATATGCTTAAGAAATGACATAGTTTAGCTCCTAAATGACTTCACATGGTTAGCTAGCTCAAAAAT
>NW_021289071.1:55825-64277 GCF_002162155.2 Triticum dicoccoides
TTAGCTCTAAAATGACCTATTTAACCTAGGATAGCTCTAAAATGACCTATACTTAGCATTGTTTCCTCCAAAATGACTCAATATGCTTAGCTAGCTCAAAAATTACATAATAAGCTTAATTAGCTCCAAAATGACCTATTTAACCTAGGATAGGTCTAAAATGACCTATACTTAGCATTTTTTTCCTCCAAAATGACTTAATATGCTTAGCTAGCTTCAAAATGACCTATTTAACCTAGGATAGCTCCAAAATGACATAATAACCTTACTTAGCTCTAAAATGACACATTTAACCTAGGATAGCTCTAAAATGACCTATACTTAGCATCTTTTCCTCCAAAAATACTTAATATGCTTAACTAGCTATAAAATGACATAATATGCTTAAGAAATGACACAGTTTAGCTCCTAAATGACTTCACATGCTTAGCTAGCTCCAACATGACATAATAACCCTACTTAGCTCTAAAATGACATATTTAACCTAGGACAGCTCTAAAATGACTTATACTTAGCATCTTTTCCTCCAAAATGACTTAATATGCTTAGCTAGCTCTAAAATGATATAATATGCTTAAGAAATGACATATTTTTGGTCCTAAATGACTTCATATGCTTAGCTAGCTTCAAAATGACCTATTTAACCTAGGCTAGCTCTAAAATGACCTATACTTAGCATTTTTTCCCTCCAAAATGACTCAATATGCTTAGCTAGCTCAAAAATTACATAATAAGCTTAATTAGCTCCAAAATGACCTATTTAACCTAGGATAGCTCTAAAATGACCTATACTTAGCATTTTTTTCCTCCAAAATGACTTAATATGCTTAGCTAGCTTCAAAATGACCTATTTAACCTAGGATAGATCTAAAATGACCTATACTTAGCATCTTTAACTCCAAAATGACTTAATATGCTTAACTAGCTCTAAAATGACATAATATGCTTAAGAAATGACATATTTTAGCTCCTAAATGACTTCATATGCTTAGCTAGCTCCAAAATGACATAATAACCTTACTTAGCTCCAAAATGACCTATTTAACCTAGGATAGCTCTAAAATGACCTCTACTTAGCATTGTTTCCTCCAAAATTACTTAATATGCTTAGCTAGCTTCAAAATGACCTATTTAACCTAGGATAGCTCTAAAATGACCTATACTTAGCATCTTTTCCTCCAAAAATACTTAATGTGCTTAACTAGCTCTAAAATGACATAATATGCTTAAGAAATGACATAGTTTAGCTCCTAAATGACTTCACATGGTTAGCTAGCTCAAAAATTACATAATAAGCTTAATTAGCTCAAAAATGACACATTTAACCTAGGATAGCTCTAAAATGACCTATACTTAGCATCTTTTCCTCCAAAATTACTTAATATGCTTAACTAGCTCTAAAATGACATAATATGCTTAAGAAATGACATAGTTTAGCTCCTAAATGACTTCACATGCTTAGCTAGCTCCAAAATGACAAAATAACCTTACTTAGCTCTAAAATGACATATTTAACCTAGGATAGCTCTAAAATGACCTATACTTAGCATCTTTTCCTCCAAAATGACTTAATATGCTTAGCTAGCTCTAAAATGATATAATATGCTTAAGAAATTACATATTTTAGGTCCTAAATGACTTCATATGCTTAGTTAGCTCCAAAATGACATAATAAGCTTAATTAGCTCCAAAATGACCTACTTAACCTGGGATAGCTCTAAAATGACCTATACTTAGCATTTTTTTGCTCCAAAATGACTCAATATGCTTAGCTAGCTCAAAAATTACATAATAAGCTTAATTAGCTCGAAAATGACCTATTTAACCTAGGATAGCTATAAAATGACCTATACTTAGCATGTTTTCCTCCAAAATTACTTAATATGCTTAGCTAGCTTCAAAATGACCTATTTAACCTAGGATAGCTCTAAGATGACCTATACTTAGCATCTTTTCCTCCAAAAATACTTAATGTGCTTAACTAGCTCTAAAATGACATAATATGCTTAAGAAATGACATAGTTTAGCTCCTAAATGACTTCACATGCTTAGCTAGCTCCAAAATGACATAATAACCTTACTTAGCTCTAAAATGACACATTTAACCTAGGATAGCTCAAAATGACCTATACTTAGCATCTTTTCCTCCAAAATTACTTAATCTGCTTAACTAGCTCTAAAATGACATAATATGCTTAAGAAATGACATATTTTAGCTCCTAAATGACTTCACATGCTTAGGTAGCTCCAAAATGACATAATAACCTTACTTAGCTCTAAAATGACCTATTTAACCTAGGATAGCTCTAAAATGACCTATTCTTAGCATCGTTTCCTCGAAAATGACTCAATATGCTTAGCTAGCTCAAAAATTACATAATAAGCTTTATTAGCTCTAAAATGACCTATTTAACCTAGGATAGGTCTAAAATGACCTATACTTAGCATTTTTTCCTCCAAAATGACTTAATATGCTTAGCTAGCTTCAAAATGACCTATTTAACCTAGGATAGCTCTAAAATGACCTATACTTAGCATCTTTTCCTCTAAAATGACTTAATATGCTTAACTAGCTCTAAAATGACATAATATGCTTAAGAAATGACATAGTTTAGCTCCTAAATGACTTCACATGCTTAGCTAGCTCCAAAATGACATAATAACCTTACTTAGCTCTAAAATGACCTATTTAACCTAGGATAGCTCTAAAATGACCTATACTTAGCATTGTTTCCTCCAAAATGACTCAATATGCTTAGCTAGCTCAAAAATTACATAATAAGCTTAATTAGCTCCAAAATGACCTATTTAACCTAGGATAGGTCTAAAATGACCTATACTTAGCATTTTTTTCCTCCAAAATGACTTAATATGCTTAGCTAGCTTCAAAATGACCTATTTAACCTAGGATAGCTCCAAAATGACAAAATAACCTTACTTAGCTCGAAAATGACACATTTAACCTAGGATAGCTCTAAAATGACCTATACTTAGCATCTTTTCCTCCAAAATTACTTAATATGCTTAACTAGCTATAAAATGACATAATATGCTTAAGAAATGACACAGTTTAGCTCCTAAATGACTTCACATGCTTAGCTAGCTCCAACATGACATAATAACCCTACTTAGCTCTAAAATGACATATTTAACCTAGGACAGCTCTAAAATGGCTTATACTTAGCATCTTTTCCTCCAAAATGACTTAATATGCTTAGCTAGCTCTAAAATGATATAATATGCTTAAGAAATGACATATTTTTGGTCCTAAATGACCTCATATGCTTAGCTAGCTTCAAAATGACCTATTTAACCTAGGCTAGCTCTAAAATGACCTATACTTAGCATTTTTTCCCTCCAAAATGACTCAATATGCTTAGCTAGCTCAAAAATTACATAATAAGCTTAATTAGCTCCAAAATGACCTATTTAACCTAGGATAGCTCTAAAATGACCTATACTTAGCATTTTTTTCCTCCAAAATGACTTAATATGCTTAGCTAGCTTCAAAATGACCTATTTAACCTAGGATAGATCTAAAATGACCTATACTTAGCATCTTTAACTCCAAAATGACTTAATATGCTTAACTAGCTCTAAAATGACATAATATGCTTAAGAAATGACATATTTTAGCTCCTAAATGACTTCATATGCTTAGCTAGCTCCAAAATGACATAATAACCTTACTTAGCTCCAAAATGACCTATTTAACCTAGGATAGCTCTAAAATGACCTATACTTAGCATTTTTAGCTCCAAAATGACTCAATATGCTTAGCTAGCTCAAAAATTACATAATAAGCTTAATTAGCTCCAAAATGACCTATTTAACCTAGGATAGCTCTAAAATGACCTATACTTAGCATTTTTTCCTCCAAAATGACTTAATATGCTTAGCTAGCTTCAAAATGACCTATTTAGCCTAGGATAGCTCTAAAATGACCTATAGTTAGCATCTTTTCCTCCATAATTACTTAATATGCTTAACTAGCTCTAAAATGACATAATATGCTTAAGAAATGACATAGTTTAGCTCCTAAATGACTTCTCATGCTTAGGTAGCTCCAAAATGACATAATAACCTTACTTAGCTCTAAAATGACATATTTAACCTAGGATAGCTCTAAAATGACCTATACTTAGCATTTTTTTGCTCCAAAATGACTCAATATGCTTAGCTAGCTCAAAAATTACATAATAAGCTTAATTAGCTCGGAAATGACCTATTTAACCTAGGATAGCTCTAAAATGACCTATACTTAGCATTTTTTCCTCCAAAATTACTTAATATGCTTAGCTAGCTTCAAAATGACCTATTTAACCTAGGATAGCTCTAAAATGACCTATACTTAGCATCCTTTCCTCCAAAATGACTTAATATTCTTAACTAGCTCTAAAATGACATAATATGCTGAAGAAATGACATAGTTTAGCTCCTAAATGACTTCACATGCTTAGCTAGCTCCAAAATGACAAAATAACCTTACTTAGCTCTAAAATGACATATTTAACCTAGGATAGCTCTAAAATGACCTATACTTAGCATCTTTTCCTCCAAAATGACTTAATATGCTTAGCTAGCTCTAAAATGATATAATATGCTTAAGAAATGACATATTTTAGGTCCTAAATGACTTCATATGCTTAGTTAGCTCCAAAATAACATAATAAGCTTAAGTAGCTCCAAAATGACCTACTTAACCTAGGATAGCTCTAAAATGACCTATACTTAGCATTATTTTGCTCCAAAATGACTCAATATGCTTAGCTAGCTCAAAAATTACATAATAAGCTTAATTTCCTCGAAAATGACCTATTTAACCTAGGATAGCTATAAAATGACCTATACTTAGCATTTTTTCCTCCAAAATTACTTAATATGCTTAGCTAGCTTCAAAATGACCTATTTAACCTAGGATAGCTCTAAGATGACCTATACTTAGCATCTTTTCCTCCAAAAATACTTAATGTGCTTAACTAGCTCTAAAATGACATAATATGCTTAAGAAATGACATAGTTTAGCTCCTAAATGACTTCACATGCTTAGCTAGCTCCAAAATGACATAATAACCTTACTTAGCTCTAAAATGACACATTTAACCTAGGATAGCTCTAAAATGACCTATACTTAGCATCTTTTCCTCCAAAATTACTTAATCTGCTTAACTAGCTCTAAAATGACATAATATGCTTAAGAAATGACATATTTTAGCTCCTAAATGACTTCACATGCTTAGGTAGCTCCAAAATGACATAATAACCTTACTTAGCTCTAAAATGACCTATTTAACCTAGGATAGCTCTAAAATGACCTATTCTTAGCATCGTTTCCTCCAAAATGACTCAATATGCTTAGCTAGCTCAAAAATTACATAATAAGCTTAATTAGCTCTAAAATGACCTATTTAACCTAGGATAGGTCTAAAATGACCTATACTTAGCAATTTTTCTCCAAAATGACTTAATATGCTTAGCTAGCTTCAAAATGACCTATTTAACCTAGGATAGCTCTAAAATGACCTATACTTAGCATCTTTTCCTCCAAAATGACTTAATATGCTTAACTAGCTCTAAAATGACATAATATGCTTAAGAAATGACATAGTTTAGCTCCTAAATGACTTCACATGCTTAGCTAGCTCCAAAATGACATAATAACCTTACTTAGCTCTAAAATGACCTATTTAACCTAGGATAGCTCTAAAATGACCTATACTTAGCATTGTTTCCTCCAAAATGACTCAATATGCTTAGCTAGCTCAAAAATTACATAATAAGCTTAATTAGCTCCAAAATGACCTATTTAACCTAGGATAGGTCTAAAATGACCTATACTTAGCATTTTTTTCCTCCAAAATGACTTAATATGCTTAGCAAGCTTCAAAATGACCTATTTAACCTAGGATAGCTCCAAAATGACATAATAATGTTACTTAGCTCTAAAATGACACATTTAACCTAGGATAGCTCTAAAATGACCTATACTTAGCATCTTTTCCTCCAAAATTACTTAATATGCTTAACTAGCTCTAAAATGACATAATATGCTTAAGAAATGACACAGTTTAGTTCCTAAATGACTTCAGATGCTTAGCTAGCTCCAACATGACATAATAACCTTACTTAGCTCTAAAATGACATATTTAACCTAGGATAGCTCTAAAATGACTTATACTTAGCATCTTTTCCTCCAAAATGACTTAATATGCTTAGCTAGCTCTAAAATGATATAATATGCTTAAGAAATGACATATTTTAGGTCCTAAATGACTTCATATGCTTAGCTAGCTTCAAAATGACCTATTTAACCTAGGCTAGCTCTAAAATGACCTATACTTAGCATTTTTTCCCTAAAAAATGACTCAATATGCTTAGCTAGCTCAAAAATTACATAATAAGCTTAATTAGCTCCAAAATGACCTATTTAACCTAGGATAGCTCTAAAATGACCTATACTTAGCATTTTTTTCCTCCAAAATGACTTAATATGCTTAGCTAGCTTCAAAATGACCTATTTAACCTAGGATAGATCTAAAATGACCTATACTTAGCATCTTTTCCTCCAAAATGACTTAATATGCTTAACTAGCTCTAAAATGACATAATATGCTTAAGAAATGACATATTTTAGCTCCTAAATGACTTCATATGCTTAGCTAGCTCCAAAATGACATAATAACCTTACTTAGCTCCAAAATGACCTATTTAACCTAGGATAGCTCTAAAATGACCTATACTTAGCATTTTTTAGCTCCAAAATGACTCAATATGCTTAGCTAGCTCAAAAATTACATAATAAGCTTAATTAGCTCCAAAATGACCTATTTAACCTAGGATAGCTCTAAAATGACCTATACTTAGCATTTTTTCCTCCAAAATGACTTAATATGCTTAGCTAGCTTCAAAATGACCTATTTAGCCTAGGATAGCTCTAAAATGACCTATAGTTAGCATCTTTTCCTCCATAATTACTTAATATGCTTAACTAGCTCTAAAATGACATAATATGCTTAAGAAATGACATAGTTTAGCTCCTAAATGACTTCTCATGCTTAGGTAGCTCCAAAATGACATAATAACCTTACTTAGCTCTAAAATGACATATTTAACCTAGGATAGCTCTAAAATGACCTATACTTAGCATTTTTTTGCTCCAAAATGACTCAATATGCTTAGCTAGCTCAAAAATTACATAATAAGCTTAATTAGCTCGGAAATGACCTATTTAACCTAGGATAGCTCTAAAATGACCTATACTTAGCATTTTTTCCTCCAAAATTACTTAATATGCTTAGCTAGCTTCAAAATGACCTATTTAACCTAGGATAGCTCTAAAATGACCTATACTTAGCATCCTTTCCTCCAAAATGACTTAATATTCTTAACTAGCTCTAAAATGACATAATATGCTGAAGAAATGACATAGTTTAGCTCCTAAATGACTTCACATGCTTAGCTAGCTCCAAAATGACAAAATAACCTTACTTAGCTCTAAAATGACATATTTAACCTAGGATAGCTCTAAAATGACCTATACTTAGCATCTTTTCCTCCAAAATGACTTAATATGCTTAGCTAGCTCTAAAATGATATAATATGCTTAAGAAATGACATATTTTAGGTCCTAAATGACTTCATATGCTTAGTTAGCTCCAAAATAACATAATAAGCTTAAGTAGCTCCAAAATGACCTACTTAACCTAGGATAGCTCTAAAATGACCTATACTTAGCATTATTTTGCTCCAAAATGACTCAATATGCTTAGCTAGCTCAAAAATTACATAATAAGCTTAATTTCCTCGAAAATGACCTATTTAACCTAGGATAGCTATAAAATGACCTATACTTAGCATTTTTTCCTCCAAAATTACTTAATATGCTTAGCTAGCTTCAAAATGACCTATTTAACCTAGGATAGCTCTAAGATGACCTATACTTAGCATCTTTTCCTCCAAAAATACTTAATGTGCTTAACTAGCTCTAAAATGACATAATATGCTTAAGAAATGACATAGTTTAGCTCCTAAATGACTTCACATGCTTAGCTAGCTCCAAAATGACATAATAACCTTACTTAGCTCTAAAATGACACATTTAACCTAGGATAGCTCTAAAATGACCTATACTTAGCATCTTTTCCTCCAAAATGACTTAATATGCTTAACTAGCTCTAAAATGACATAATATGCTTAAGAAATGACATATTTTAGCTCCTAAATGACTTCACATGCTTAGCTATCTCCAAAATGACATAATAACCTTACTTAGCTCTAAACTGACCTATTTAACCTAGGATAGCTCTAAAATGACCTATACTTAGCATCGTTTCCTCCAAAATGACTCAATATGCTTAGCTAGCTCATAAATTACATAATAAGCTTAATTAGCTCTAAAATGACCTATTTAACCTAGGATAGGTCTAAAATGACCTATACTTAGCATTTTTTT
>NW_021289071.1:69992-71094 GCF_002162155.2 Triticum dicoccoides
TTTCCTCCAAAATTACTTAATTTGCCTAACTAGCTCTAAAATGACATAATATGCTTAAGAAATGACATAGTTTAGCTCCTAAATGACTTCACATGCTTAGCTAGCTCCAAAATGACATAATAACCTTACTTAGCTCTAAAATGACCTATTTAACCAAGGATAGCTCTAAAATGACCTATACTTAGCATTTTTTCCTCCAAAATGACTCCATATGCTTAGCTAGCTCAAAAATTTCATTATAAGCTTAATTAGCTCCAAAATGACCTATTTAACCTATGATAGCTCTAAAATGACCTATACTTAGCATTTGTTTCCTCCAAAATGACTTAATATGCTTAGCTAGCTTCAAAATGACCTATTTAACCTAGGATAGCTCTAAAATGACCTATACTTAGCATTTTTTCCTCCAAAATTACTTAATATGCTTAACTAGCTCTAAAATGACATAATATGCTTAAGAAATGACATATTTTAGCTCCTAAATGACTTCATATACTTAGCTAGCTCCAAAATGACATAATAACCTTACTTAGCTCTAAAATGACACATTTAACCTAGGATAGCTCTAAAATGACCTATACTTAGCATCTTTTCCTCCAAAATTACTTAATCTGCTTAACTAGCTCTAAAATGACATAATATGCTTAAGAAATGACATAGTTTAGCTCCTAAATGACTTCACATGCTTAGCTAGCTCCAAAATGACGTACTAACCTTACTTAGCTCTAAAATGCCCTATTTAACCTAGGATAGCTCTAAAATGACCTATACTTAGCATTGTTTCTTCCAAAATGACTCAATATGCTTAGCTAGCTCAAAAATTACATAATAAGCTTAATTAGCTCCAAAATGACCTATTTAACCTAGGATAGCTCTAAAATGACCTATACTTAGCATTTTTTTCCTCCAAAATGACTTAATATGCTTAGCTAGCTTCAAAATGACCTATTTAACCTAGGATAGCTCTAAAATGACCTATACTTAGCATCTTTTCCTCCAAAATTACTTAATATGCTTAACTAGCTCTAAAATGACATAATATGCTTAAGAAATGACATAGTTTAGCTCCTAAATGACTTCACATGCTTAGCTAGCTGCAACA
>NW_021289071.1:73276-82051 GCF_002162155.2 Triticum dicoccoides
TTAGCTCTAAAATGACCTATTTAACCTAGGATAGCTCTAAAATGACCTATACTTAGCATTGTTTCCTCCAAAATGACTCAATATGCTTAGCTAGCTCAAAAATTACATAATAAGCTTAATTAGCTCCAAAATGACCTATTTAACCTAGGATAGGTCTAAAATGACCTATACTTAGCATTTTTTTCCTCCAAAATGACTTAATATGCTTAGCTAGCTTCAAAATGACCTATTTAACCTAGGATAGCTCCAAAATGACATAATAACCTTACTTAGCTCTAAAATGACACATTTAACCTAGGATAGCTCTAAAATGACCTATACTTAGCATCTTTTCCTCCAAAAATACTTAATATGCTTAACTAGCTATAAAATGACATAATATGCTTAAGAAATGACACAGTTTAGCTCCTAAATGACTTCACATGCTTAGCTAGCTCCAACATGACATAATAACCCTACTTAGCTCTAAAATGACATATTTAACCTAGGACAGCTCTAAAATGACTTATACTTAGCATCTTTTCCTCCAAAATGACTTAATATGCTTAGCTAGCTCTAAAATGATATAATATGCTTAAGAAATGACATATTTTTGGTCCTAAATGACTTCATATGCTTAGCTAGCTTCAAAATGACCTATTTAACCTAGGCTAGCTCTAAAATGACCTATACTTAGCATTTTTTCCCTCCAAAATGACTCAATATGCTTAGCTAGCTCAAAAATTACATAATAAGCTTAATTAGCTCCAAAATGACCTATTTAACCTAGGATAGCTCTAAAATGACCTATACTTAGCATTTTTTTCCTCCAAAATGACTTAATATGCTTAGCTAGCTTCAAAATGACCTATTTAACCTAGGATAGATCTAAAATGACCTATACTTAGCATCTTTAACTCCAAAATGACTTAATATGCTTAACTAGCTCTAAAATGACATAATATGCTTAAGAAATGACATATTTTAGCTCCTAAATGACTTCATATGCTTAGCTAGCTCCAAAATGACATAATAACCTTACTTAGCTCCAAAATGACCTATTTAACCTAGGATAGCTCTAAAATGACCTATACTTAGCATTTTTAGCTCCAAAATGACTCAATATGCTTAGCTAGCTCAAAAATTACATAATAAGCTTAATTAGCTCCAAAATGACCTATTTAACCTAGGATAGCTCTAAGATGACCTATACTTAGCATCTTTTCCTCCAAAAATACTTAATGTGCTTAACTAGCTCTAAAATGACATAATATGCTTAAGAAATGACATAGTTTAGCTCCTAAATGACTTCACATGCTTAGCTAGCTCCAAAATGACATAATAACCTTACTTAGCTCTAAAATGACACATTTAACCTAGGATAGCTCTAAAATGACCTATACTTAGCATCTTTTCCTCCAAAATTACTTAATCTGCTTAACTAGCTCTAAAATGACATAATATGCTTAAGAAATGACATATTTTAGCTCCTAAATGACTTCACATGCTTAGGTAGCTCCAAAATGACATAATAACCTTACTTAGCTCTAAAATGACCTATTTAACCTAGGATAGCTCTAAAATGACCTATTCTTAGCATCGTTTCCTCCAAAATGACTCAATATGCTTAGCTAGCTCAAAAATTACATAATAAGCTTTATTAGCTCTAAAATGACCTATTTAACCTAGGATAGGTCTAAAATGACCTATACTTAGCATTTTTTCCTCCAAAATGACTTAATATGCTTAGCTAGCTTCAAAATGACCTATTTAACCTAGGATAGCTCTAAAATGACCTATACTTAGCATCTTTTCCTCTAAAATGACTTAATATGCTTAACTAGCTCTAAAATGACATAATATGCTTAAGAAATGACATAGTTTAGCTCCTAAATGACTTCACATGCTTAGCTAGCTCCAAAATGACATAATAACCTTACTTAGCTCTAAAATGACCTATTTAACCTAGGATAGCTCTAAAATGACCTATACTTAGCATTGTTTCCTCCAAAATGACTCAATATGCTTAGCTAGCTCAAAAATTACATAATAAGCTTAATTAGCTCCAAAATGACCTATTTAACCTAGGATAGGTCTAAAATGACCTATACTTAGCATTTTTTTCCTCCAAAATGACTTAATATGCTTAGCTAGCTTCAAAATGACCTATTTAACCTAGGATAGCTCCAAAATGACATAATAATCTTACTTAGCTCTAAAATGACACATTTAACCTAGGATAGCTCTAAAATGACCTATACTTAGCATCTTTTCCTCCAAAATTACTTAATATGCTTAACTAGCTCTAAAATGACATAATATGCTTAAGAAATGACACAGTTTAGCTCCTAAATGACCTCAGATGCTTAGCTAGCTCCAACATGACATAATAACCTTACTTAGCTCTAAAATGACATATTTAACCTAGGATAGCTCTAAAATGACTTATACTTAGCATCTTTTCCTCCAAAATGACTTAATATGCTTAGCTAGCTCTAAAATGATATAATATGCTTAAGAAATGACATATTTTAGGTCCTAAATGACTTCATATGCTTAGCTAGCTTCAAAATGACCTATTTAACCTAGGCTAGCTCTAAAATGACCTATACTTAGCATTTTTTCCCTAAAAAATGACTCAATATGCTTAGCTAGCTCAAAAATTACATAATAAGCTTAATTAGCTCCAAAATGACCTATTTAACCTAGGATAGCTCTAAAATGACCTATACTTAGCATTTTTTCCCTCCAAAATGACTTAATATGCTTAGCTAGCTTCAAAATGACCTATTTAACCTAGGATAGATCTAAAATGACCTATACTTAGCATCTTTTCCTCCAAAATGACTTAATATGCTTAACTAGCTCTAAAATGACATAATATGCTTAAGAAATGACATATTTTAGCTCCTAAATGACTTCATATGCTTAGCTAGCTCCAAAATGACATAATAACCTTACTTAGCTCCAAAATGACCTATTTAACCTAGGATAGCTCTAAAATGACCTATACTTAGCATTTTTAGCTCCAAAATGACTCAATATGCTTAGCTAGCTCAAAAATTACATAATAAGCTTAATTAGCTCCAAAATGACCTATTTAACCTAGGATAGCTCTAAAATGACCTATACTTAGCATTTTTTCCTCCAAAATGACTTAATATGCTTAGCTAGCTTCAAAATGACCTATTTAGCCTAGGATAGCTCTAAAATGACCTATAGTTAGCATGTTTTCCTCCATAATTACTTAATATGCTTAACTAGCTCTAAAATGACATAATATGCTTAAGAAATGACATAGTTTAGCTCCTAAATGACTTCTCATGCTTAGGTAGCTCCAAAATGACATAATAACCTTACTTAGCTCTAAAATGACATATTTAACCTAGGATAGCTCTAAAATGACCTATACTTAGCATCTTTTCCTTCAAAATGACTTAATATGCTTAGCTAGCTCTAAAATGATATAATATGCTTAAGAAATGACATATTTTAGGTCCTAAATGACTTCATATGCTTAGTTAGCTCCAAAATGACATAATAACCTTACTTAGCTCCAAAATGACCTATTTAACCTAGGCTAGCTCTAAAATGACCTATAGTTAGCACTTTTTCCACCAAAATGACTCAATATGCTTAGCTAGCTCAAAAATTACATAATAACCTTACTTAGCTCCAAAATGACCTATTTAACCTAGGCTAGCTCTGAAATGACCTATAGTTAGCATTTTTCCACCAAAATGACTCAATATGCTTAGCTAGCTCAAAAATTACATAATAAGCTTAATTAGCTCGAAAATGACCTATTTAACCTAGGATAGCTATAAAATGACCTATACTTAGCATTTTTTCCTCCAAAATTACTTAATATGCTTAGCTAGCTTCAAAATGACCTATTTAACCTAGGATAGCTCTAAAATGACCTATACTTAGCATCTTTTCCTCCAAAAATACTTAATGTGCTTAACTAGCTCTAAAATGACATAATATGTTGAAGAAATGACATAGTTTAGCTCCTAAATGGCTTCACATGCTTAGCTAGCTCGAAAATGACATAATAACCTTACTTAGCTCTAAAATGACACATTTAACCTAGGATAGCTCTAAAATGACCTATACTTAGCATCTTTTCCTCCAAAATTACTTAATCTGCTTAACTAGTTCTAAAATGACATAATATGCTTAAGAAATGGCATATTTTAGCTCCTAAATGACTTCACATGCTTAGCTAGCTCCAAAATGACATAATAACCTTACTTAGCTCTAAAATGACCTATGTAACCTAGGATAGCTCTAAAATGACCTATACTTAGCATCGTTTCCTCCAAAATGACTCAATATGCTTAGCTAGCTCAAAAATTACATAATAAGCTTAATTAGCTCCAAAATGACCTATTTAACCTAGGATAGGTCTAAAATGACCTATACTTAGCATTTTTTTTTCATCCAAAATGACTTAATATTCTTAGCTAGCTTCAAAATGACCTATTTAACCTAGGATAGCTCTAAAATGACCTATACTTAGCATCTTTTCCTCCAAAATGACTTAATATGCTTAACTAGCTCTAAAATGACATAATATGCTTAAGAAATGACATAGTTTAGCTCCTAAATGACTTCACATGCTTAGCTAGCTCCAAAATGACATAATAACCTTACTTAGCTCTAAAATGACCTATTTAACCTAGGATAGCTCTAAAATGACCTATACTTAGCATTGTTTCCTCCAAAATGACTCAATATGCTTAGCTAGCTCAAAAATTACATAATAAGCTTAATTAGCTCCAAAATGACCTATTTAACCTAGGATAGGTCTAAAATGACCTATACTTAGCATTTTTTTCCTCCAAAATGACTTAATATGCTTAGCTAGCTTCAAAATGACCTATTTAACCTAGGATAGCTCCAAAATGACATAATAACCTTACTTAGCTCGAAAATGACACATTTAACCTAGGATAGCTCTAAAATGACCTATACTTAGCATCTTTTCCTCCAAAATTACTTAATATGCTTAACTAGCTATAAAATGACATAATATGCTTAAGAAATGACACAGTTTAGCTCCTAAATGACTTCACATGCTTAGCTAGCTCCAACATGACATAATAACCCTACTTAGCTCTAAAATGACATATTTAACCTAGGACAGCTCTAAAATGGCTTATACTTAGCATCTTTTCCTCCAAAATGACTTAATATGCTTAGCTAGCTCTAAAATGATATAATATGCTTAAGAAATGACATATTTTTGGTCCTAAATGACCTCATATGCTTAGCTAGCTTCAAAATGACCTATTTAACCTAGGCTAGCTCTAAAATGACCTATACTTAGCATTTTTTCCCTCCAAAATGACTCAATATGCTTAGCTAGCTCATAAATTACATAATAAGCTTAATTAGCTCCAAAATGACCTATTTAACCTAGGATAGCTCTAAAATGACCTATACTTAGCATTTTTTTCCTCCAAAATGACTTAATATGCTTAGCTAGCTTCAAAATGACCTATTTAGCCTAGGATAGCTCTAAAATGACCTATAGTTAGCATCTTTAACTCCATAATTACTTAATATGCTTAACTAGCTCTAAAATGACATAATATGCTTAAGAAATGACATAGTTTAGCTCCTAAATGACTTCTCATGCTTAGGTAGCTCCAAAATGACATAATAACCTTACTTAGCTCTAAAATGACATATTTAACCTAGGATAGCTCTAAAATGACCTATACTTAGCATTTTTTTGCTCCAAAATGACTCAATATGCTTAGCTAGCTCAAAAATTACATAATAAGCTTAATTAGCTCGAAAATGACCTATTTAACCTAGGATAGCTCTGAAATGACCTATACTTAGCATTTTTTCCTCCAAAATTACTTAATATGCTTAGCTAGCTTCAAAATGACCTATTTAACCTAGGATAGCTCTAAAATGACCTATACTTAGCATCTTTTCCTCCAAAATGACTTAATATGCTTAACTAGCTCTAAAATGACATAATATGCTTAAGAAATGACATATTTTAGCTCCTAAATGACTTCCTATGCTTAGCTAGCTCCAAAATGACATAATAACCTTACTTAGCTCCAAAATGACCTATTTAACCTAGGATAGCTCTAAAATGACCTATACTTAGCATTTTTTTGCTCCAAAATGACTCAATATGCTTAGCTAGCTCAAAAATTACATAATAAGCTTAATTAGCTTGAAAATGACCTATACTTAGCATCTTTAACTCCAAAATGACTTAATATGCTTAACTAGCTCTAAAATGACATAATATGCTTAAGAAATGACATATTTTAGCTCCTAAATGACTTCATATGCTTAGCTAGCTCCAAAATGACATAATAACCTTACTTAGCTCCAAAATGACCTATTTAACCTAGGATAGCTCTAAAATGACCTATACTTAGCAATTTTAGCTCCAAAATGACTCAATATGCTTAGCTAGCTCAAAAATTACATAATAAGCTTAATTAGCTCCAAAATGACCTATTTAACCTAGGATAGCTCTAAAATGACCTATACTTAGCATTTTTTCCTCCAAAATGACTTAATATGCTTAGCTAGCTTCAAAATGACCTATTTAGGCTAGGATAGCTCTAAAATGACCTATAGTTAGCATCTTTTCCTCCATAATTACTTAATATGCTTAACTAGCTCTAAAATAACATAATATGCTTAAGAAATGACATAGTTTAGCTCCTAAATGACTTCTCATGCTTAGGTAGCTCCAAAATGACATAATAACCTTACTTAGCTCTAAAATGAAATATTTAACCTAGGATAGCTCTAAAATGACCTATACTTAGCATTTTTTTGCTCCAAAATGACTCAATATGCTTAGCTAGCTCAAAAATTACATAATAAGCGTAATTAGCTCGAAAATGACCTATTTAACCTAGGATAGCTCTAAAATGACCTATACTTAGCATTTTTCCTCCAAAATTACTTAATATGCTTAGCTAGCTTCAAAATGACCTATTTAACCTAGGATAGCTCTAAAATGACCTATACTTAGCATCTTTTCCTCCAAAATTACTTAATATGCTTAACTAGCTCTAAAATGACATAATATGCTTAAGAAATGACATAGTTTAGCTCCTAAATGACTTCACATGCTTAGCTAGCTCCAAAATGACAAAATAACCTTACTTAGCTCTAAAATGACATATTTAACCTAGGATAGCTCTAAAATGACCTATACTTAGCATCTTTTCCTCCAAAATGACTTAATATGCTTAGCTAGCTCTAAAATGATATAATATGCTTAAGAAATGACATATTTTAGGTCCTAAATGACTTCATATGCTTAGTTAGCTCCAAAATGACATAATAAGCTTAATTAGCTCCAAAATGACCTACTTAACCTAGGATAGCTCTAAAATGACCTATACTTAGCATTTTTTGCTCCAAAATGACTCAATATGCTTAGCTAGCTCAAAAATTACATAATAAGCTTAATTAGCTCGAAAATGACCTATTTAACCTAGGATAGCTATAAAATGACCTATACTTAGCATTTTTTCCTCCAAAATTACTTAATATGCTTAGCTAGCTTCAAAATGACCTATTTAACCTAGGATAGCTCTAAGGTGACCTATACTTAGCATCTTTTCCTCCAAAAATACTTAATGTGCTTAACTAGCTCTAAAATGACATAATATGCTTAAGAAATGACATAGTTTAGCTCCTAAATGACTTCACATGCTTAGCTAGCTCCAAAATGACATAATAACCTTACTTAGCTCTAAAATGACACATTTAACCTAGGATAGCTCTAAAATGACCTATACTTAGCATCGTTTCCTCCAAAATGACTCAATATGCTTAGCTAGCTCAAAAATTACATAATAAGCTTAATTAGCTCCAAAATGACCTATTTAACCTAGGATAGGTCTAAAATGACCTATACTTAGCATTTTTTCCTCCAAAATGACTTAATATGCTTAGCTAGCTTCAAAATGACCTATTTAACCTAGGATAGCTCTAAAATGACATAATAACCTTACTTAGCTCTAAAATGACACATTTAACCTAGGATAGCTCTAAATGACCTATACTTAGCATCTTTTCCTCCAAAATTACTTAATATGCTTAACTAGCTATAAAATGACATAATATGCTTAAGAAATGACATAGTTTAGCTCCTAAATGACTTCTCATGCTTAGGTAGCTCCAAAATAACATAATAACCTTACTTAGCTCTAAAATGACATATTTATCCTAGGACAGCTCTAAAATGACTTATACTTAGCATCTTTTCCTCCAAAATGACTTAATATGCTTAGCTAGCTCTAAAATGATATAATATGCTTAAGAAATGACATATTTTTGGTCCTAAATGACTTCATATGCTTAGCTAGCTTCAAAATGACCTATTTAACCTAGGCTAGCTCTTAAATTACCTATACTTAGCATTTTTTCCCTCCAAAATGACTCAATATGCTTAGCTAGCTCAAAAATTACATAATAAGCTTAATTAGCTCCAAAATGACCTATTTAACCTAGGATAGCTCTAAAATGACCTATACTTAGCATTTTTTTCCTCCAAAATGACTTAATATGCTTAGCTAGCTTCAAAATGACCTATTTAACCTAGGATAGATCTAAAATGACCTATACTTATCATCTTTTCCTCCAAAATGACTTAATATGCTTAACTAGCTCTAAAATGCCATAATATGCTTAAGAAATGACATATTTTAGCTCCTAAATGACTTCATATGCTTAGCTAGCTCCAAAATTACATAATAACCTTACTTAGCTCCAAAATGACCTATTTAACCTAGG
>NW_021289071.1:82061-95383 GCF_002162155.2 Triticum dicoccoides
AGCTAAAAAATTACATAATAAGCTTAATTAGCTCCAAAATGACCTATTTAACCTAGGATAGCTCTAAAATGACCTATACTTAGCATTTTTTCCTCCAAAATGACTTAATATGCTTAGCTAGCTTCAAAATGACCTATTTAGCCTAGGATAGCTCTAAAATGACCTATAGTTAGCATCTTTTCCTCCATAATAACTTAATATGCTTAACTAGCTCTAAAATGACATAATATGCTTAAGAAATGACATAGTTTAGCTCCTAAATGACTTCTCATGCTTAGGTAGCTCCAAAATGACATAATAACCTTACTTAGCTCTAAAATGACATATTTAACCTAGGATAGCTCTAAAATGACCTATACTTAGCATTTTTTTGCTCCAAAATGACTCAATATGCTTAGCTAGCTCAAAAATTACATAATAAGCTTAATTAGCTCGAAAATGACCTATTTAACCTAGGATAGCTCTAAAATGACCTATACTTAGCATTTTTTCCTCCAAAATTACTTAATATGCTTAGCTAGCTTCAAAATGACCTATTTAACCTAGGATAGCTCTAAGGTGACCTATACTTAGCATCTTTTCCTCCAAAAATACTTAATGTGCTTAACTAGCTCTAAAATGACATAATATGCTTAAGAAATGACATAGTTTAGCTCCTAAATGACTTCACATGCTTAGCTAGCTCCAAAATGACATAATAACCTTACTTAGCTCTAAAATGACACATTTAACCTAGGATAGCTCTAAAATGACCTATACTTAGCATCGTTTCCTCCAAAATGACTCAATATGCTTAGCTAGCTCAAAAATTACATAATAAGCTTAATTAGCTCTAAAATGACCTATTTAACCTAGGATAGGTCTAACATGACCTATACTTAGCATTTTTTCCTCCAAAATGACTTAATATGCTTAGCTAGCTTCAAAATGACCTATTTAACCTAGGATAGCTCTAAAATGACCTATACTTAGCATCTTTTCCTCCAAAATGACTTAATATGCTTAACTAGCTCTAAAATGACATAATATGCTTAAGAAATGACATAGTTTAGCTCCTAAATGACTTCACATGCTTAGCTAGCTCCAAAATGACATAATAACCTTACTTAGCTCTAAAATGACCTATTTAACCTAGGATAGCTCTAAAATGACCTATACTTAGCATTGTTTCCTCCAAAATGACTCAATATGCTTAGCTAGCTCAAAAATTACATAATAAGCTTAATTAGCTCCAAAATGACCTATTTAACCTAGGATAGGTCTAAAATGACCTATACTTAGCATTTTTTCCTCCAAAATGACTTAATATGCTTAGCTAGCTTCAAAATGACCTATTTAACCTAGGATAGCTCCAAAATGACATAATAACCTTACTTAGCTCTAAAATGACACATTTAACCTAGGATAGCTCTAAATGACCTATACTTAGCATCTTTTCCTCCAAAATTACTTAATATGCTTAACTAGCTATAAAATGACATAATATGCTTAAGAAATGACATAGTTTAGCTCCTAAATGACTTCTCATGCTTAGGTAGCTCCAAAATAACATAATAACCTTACTTAGCTCTAAAATGACATATTTAACCTAGGACAGCTCTAAAATGACTTATACTTAGCATCTTTTCCTCCAAAATGACTTAATATGCTTAGCTAGCTCTAAAATGATATAATATGCTTAAGAAATGACATATTTTTGGTCCTAAATGACTTCATATGCTTAGCTAGCTTCAAAATGACCTATTTAACCTAGGCTAGCTCTTAAATTACCTATACTTAGCATTTTTTCCCTCCAAAATGACTCAATATGCTTAGCTAGCTCAAAAATTACATAATAAGCTTAATTAGCTCCAAAATGACCTATTTAACCTAGGATAGCTCTAAAATGACCTATACTTAGCATTTTTTTCCTCCAAAATGACTTAATATGCTTAGCTAGCTTCAAAATGACCTATTTAACCTTTGATAGATCTAAAATGACCTATACTTATCATCTTTTCCTCCAAAATGACTTAATATGCTTAACTAGCTCTAAAATGCCATAATATGCTTAAGAAATGACATATTTTAGCTCCTAAATGACTTCATATGCTTAGCTAGCTCCAAAATTACATAATAACCTTACTTAGCTCCAAAATGACCTATTTAACCTAGGATAGCTCTAAAATGACCTATACTTAGCATTTTTAGCTCCAAAATGACTCAATATGCTTAGCTAGCTAAAAAATTACATAATAAGCTTAATTAGCTCCAAAATGACCTATTTAACCTAGGATAGCTCTAAAATGACCTATACTTAGCATTTTTTCCTCCAAAATGACTTAATATGCTTAGCTAGCTTCAAAATGACCTATTTAGCCTAGGATAGCTCTAAAATGACCTATAGTTAGCATCTTTTCCTCCATAATTACTTAATATGCTTAACTAGCTCTAAAATGACATAATATGCTTAAGAAATGACATAGTTTAGCTCCTAAATGACTTCTCATGCTTAGGTAGCTCCAAAATGACATAATAACCTTACTTAGCTCTAAAATGACATATTTAACCTAGGATAGCTCTAAAATGACCTATACTTAGCATTTTTTTGCTCCAAAATGACTCAATATGCTTAGCTAGCTCAAAAATTACATAATAAGCTTAATTAGCTCGGAAATGACCTATTTAACCTAGGATAGCTCTAAAATGACCTATACTTAGCATTTTTTCCTCCAAAATTACTTAATATGCTTAGCTAGCTTCAAAATGACCTATTTAACCTAGGATAGCTCTAAAATGACCTATACTTAGCATCCTTTCCTCCAAAATGACTTAATATTCTTAACTAGCTCTAAAATGACATAATATGCTGAAGAAATGACATAGTTTAGCTCCTAAATGACTTCACATGCTTAGCTAGCTCCAAAATGACAAAATAACCTTACTTAGCTCTAAAATGACATATTTAACCTAGGATAGCTCTAAAATGACCTATACTTAGCATCTTTTCCTCCAAAATGACTTAATATGCTTAGCTAGCTCTAAAATGATATAATATGCTTAAGAAATGACATATTTTAGGTCCTAAATGACTTCATATGCTTAGTTAGCTCCAAAATAACATAATAAGCTTAAGTAGCTCCAAAATGACCTACTTAACCTAGGATAGCTCTAAAATGACCTATACTTAGCATTATTTTGCTCCAAAATGACTCAATATGCTTAGCTAGCTCAAAAATTACATAATAAGCTTAATTTCCTCGAAAATGACCTATTTAACCTAGGATAGCTATAAAATGACCTATACTTAGCATTTTTTCCTCCAAAATTACTTAATATGCTTAGCTAGCTTCAAAATGACCTATTTAACCTAGGATAGCTCTAAGATGACCTATACTTAGCATCTTTTCCTCCAAAAATACTTAATGTGCTTAACTAGCTCTAAAATGACATAATATGCTTAAGAAATGACATAGTTTAGCTCCTAAATGACTTCACATGCTTAGCTAGCTCCAAAATGACATAATAACCTTACTTAGCTCTAAAATGACACATTTAACCTAGGATAGCTCTAAAATGACCTATACTTAGCATCTTTTCCTCCAAAATTACTTAATCTGCTTAACTAGCTCTAAAATGACATAATATGCTTAAGAAATGACATAGTTTAGCTCCTAAATGACTTCACATGCTTAGCTAGCTCCAAAATGACATAATAACCTTACTTAGCTCTAAAATGACCTATTTAACCTAGGATAGCTCTAAAATGACCTATACTTAGCATTGTTTCCTCCAAAATGACTCAATGTGCTTAGCTAGCTCAAAAATTACATAATAAGCTTAATTAGCTCCAAAATGACTTATTTAACCTAGGATAGGTCTAAAATGACCTATACTTAGCATTTTTTTCCTCCAAAATGACTTAATATGCTTAGCTAGCTTCAAAATGACCTATTTAACCTAGGATAGCTCTAAAATGACCTATACTTAGCATCTTTTCCTCCAAAATGACTTAATATGCTTAACTAGCTCTAAAATGACATAATATGCTTAAGAAATGACACAGTTTAGCTCCTAAATGACTTCACATGCTTAGCTAGCTCCAAAATGACATAATAAACTTACTTAGCTCTAAAATGACCTATTTAACCTAGGATAGCTCTAAAATGACCTATACTTAGCATTTTTTTCCTCCAAAATGACTCAATATGCTTAGCTAGCTCAAAAATTACATAATAAGCTTAATTAGCTCCAAAATGACCTATTTAACCTAGGATAGCTCAAAAATGACCTATACTTAGCATTTTTTCCTCCAAAATTACTTAATATGCTTAGCTAGCTTCAAAATGACCTATTTAACCTAGGATAGCTCTAAAATGACCTATACTTAGCATCTTTTCCTCCAAAATTACTTAATGTGCTTAACTAGCTCTAAAATGACATAATATGCTTAAGAAATGACATAGTTTAGCTCCTAAATGACTTCACATGCTTAGCTAGCTCCAAAATGACATAATAACCTTACTTAGCTCTAAAATGACCTATTTAACCTAGGATAGCTCTAAAATGACCTATACTTAGCATTGTTTCCTCCAAAATGACTCAATATGCTTAGCTAGCTCAAAAATTACATAATAAGCTTAATTAGCTCCAAAATGACCTATTTAACCTAGGATAGGTCTAAAATGACCTATACTTAGCATTTTTTTCCTCCAAAATGACTTAATATGCTTAGCTAGCTTCAAAATGACCTATTTAACCTAGGATAGCTCCAAAATGACATAATAACCTTACTTAGCTCTAAAATGACACATTTAACCTAGGATAGCTCTAAAATGACCTATACTTAGCATCTTTTCCTCCAAAATTACTTAATATGCTTAACTAGCTATAAAATGACATAATATGCTTAAGAAATGACATATTTTAGGTCCTAAATGACTTCATATGCTTAGTTAGCTCCAAAATAACATAATAAGCTTAATTAGCTCCAAAATGACCTACTTAACCTAGGATAGCTCTAAAATGACCTATACTTAGCATTATTTTGCTCCAAAATGACTCAATATGCTTAGCTAGCTCAAAAATTACATAATAAGCTTAATTAGCTCGAAAATGACCTATTTAACCTAGGATAGCTATAAAATGACCTATACTTAGCATTTTTTCCTCCAAAATTACTTAATATGCTTAGCTAGCTTCAAAATGACCTATTTAACCTAGGATAGCTCTAAGATGACCTATACTTAGCATCTTTTCCTCCAAAAATACTTAATGTGCTTAACTAGCTCTAAAATGACATAATATGCTTAAGAAATGACATAGTTTAGCTCCTAAATGACTTCACATGCTTAGCTAGCTCCAAAATGACATAATAACCTTACTTAGCTCTAAAATGACACATTTAACCTAGGATAGCTCTAAAATGACCTATACTTAGCATCTTTTCCTCCAAAATTACATAATCTGCTTAACTAGCTCTAAAATGACATAATATGCTTAAGAAATGACATATTTTAGCTCCTAAATGACTTCACATGCTTAGCTAGCTCCAAAATGACATAATAACCTTACTTAGCTCTAAACTGACCTATTTAACCTAGGATAGCTCTAAAATGACCTATACTTAGCATCGTTTCCTCCAAAATGACTCAATATGCTTAGCTAGCTCATAAATTACATAATAAGCTTAATTAGCTCTAAAATGACCTATTTAACCTAGGATAGGTCTAAAATGACCTATACTTAGCATTTTTTTCCTCCAAAATGACTTAGTATGCTTAGCTAGCTTCAAAATGACCTATTTAACCTAGGATAGCTCTAAAATGACATATACTTAGCATCTTTTCCTCCAAAATGACTTAATATGCTTAACTAGCTCTAAAACGACATAATATGCTTAAGCAATGACATATTTTAGGTCCTAAATGACTTCATATGCTTAGCTAGCTCCAAAATGACATAATAATCTTACTTAGCTCTAAAATGACACATTTAACATAGGATAGCTCTAAAATGACCTATACTTAGCATCTTTTCCTCCAAAATGACTTAATATGCTTAACTAGCTCTAAAATGACATAATATACTTAAGAAATGACATAGTTTAGCTCCTAAATGACTTCACATGCTTAGCTAGCTCCAAAATGACATAATAACCTTACTTAGCTCTAAAATGACCTATTTAACCTAGGATAGCTCTAAAATGACCTATACTTAGCATTGTTTCCTCCAAAATGACTCAATATGCTTAGCTAGCTCAAAAATTACATAATAAGCTTAATTAGCTCCAAAATGACCTATTTAACCTAGGATAGGTCTAAAATGACCTATACTTAGCATTTTTTTCCTCCAAAATGACTTAATATGCTTAGCTAGCTTCAAAATGACCTATTTAACCTAGGATAGCTCCAAAATGACATAATAACCTTACTTAGCTCTAAAATGACACATTTAACCTAGGATAGCTCTAAAATGACCTATACTTAGCATCTTTTCCTCCAAAATTACTTAATATGCTTAACTAGCTATAAAATGACATAATATGCTTAAGAAATGACACAGTTTAGCTCCTAAATGACTTCACATGCTTAGCTAGCTCCAACATGACATAATAACCTTACTTAGCTCTAAAATGACATATTTAACCTAGGATAGCTGTAAAATGACTTATACTTAGCATCTTTTCCTCCAAAATGACTTAATATGCTTAGCTAGCTCTAAAATGATATAATATGCTTAAGAAATGACATATTTTAGGTCCTAAATGACTTCATATGCTTAGCTAGCTTCAAAATGACCTATTTAACCTAGGCTAGCTCTAAAATGACCTATACTTAGCATTTTTTCCCTCCAAAATGACTCAATATGCTTAGCTAGCTCAAAAATTACATAATAAGCTTAATTAGCTCAAAAATGACCTATTTAACCTAGGATAGCTCTAAAATGACCTATACTTAGCATTTTTTCCTCCAAAATGACTTGATATGCTTAGCTAGCTTCAAAATGACCTATTTAACCTAGGATAGATCTAAAATGACCTATACTTAGCATCTTTTCCTCCAAAATGACTTAATATGCTTAACTAGCTCTAAAATGACATAATATGCTTAAGAAATGACATATTTTAGCTCCTAAATGACTTCATATGCTTAGCTAGCTCCAAAATGACATAATAACCTTACTTAGCTCCAAAATGACCTATTTAACCTAGGATAGCTCTAAAATGACCTATACTTAGCATTTTTAGCTCCAAAATGACTCAATATGCTTAGCTAGCTCAAAAATTACATAATAAGCTTAATTAGCTCCAAAATGACCTATTTAACCTAGGATAGCTCTAAAATGACCTATACTTAGCATTTTTTCCTCCAAAATGACTTAATATGCTTAGCTAGCTTCAAAATGACCTATTTAGCCTAGGATAGTTCTAAAATGACCTATAGTTAGCATCTTTTCCTCCATAATTACTTAATATGCTTAACTAGCTCTAAAATGACATAATATGCTTAAGAAATGACATAGTTTAGCTCCTAAATGACTTCTCATGCTTAGGTAGCTCCAAAATGACATAATAACCTTACTTAGCTCCAAAATGACATATTTAACCTAGGATAGCTCTAAAATGACATATACTTAGCATCTTTTCCTTCAAAATGACTTAATATGTTTAGCTAGCTCTAAAATGATATAATATGCTTAAGAAATGACATATTTTACGTCCTAAATGACTTCATATGCTTAGTTAGCTCCAAAATGACATAATAACCTTACTTAGGTCCAAAATGACCTATTTAACCTAGGCTAGCTCTAAAATGACCTATAGTTAGCATTTTTTCCACCAAAATGACTCAATATGCTTACCTAGCTCAAAAATTACATAATAACCTTACTTAGCTCCAAAATGACCTATTTAACCTAGGCTAGCTCTAAAATGACCTATAGTTAGCATTTTTCCACCAAAATGACTCAATATGCTTAGCTAGCTCAAAAATTACATAATAAGCTTAATTAGCTCCAAAATGACCTATTTAACCTATGATAGCTCTAAAATGACCTATACTTAGCATTTTTTCCTCCAAAATGACTTAATATGCTTAGCTAGCTTCAAAATGACCTATTTAACCTAGGATAGCTCTAAAATGACCTATACTTAGCATCTTTTCCTCCAAAATTACTTAATCTTCTTAACTAGCTCCAAAATGACATAATATGCTTAAGAAATGACATAGTTTAGCTCCTAAATGACTTCACATGCTTAGCTAGCTCCAAAATGACATAATAACCTTACTTAGCTCTAAAATGACCTATTTAGCCTAGGATAGCTCTAAAATGACCTATAGTTAGCATCGTTTCCTCCATAATTACTTAATATGCTTAACTAGCTCTAAAATGACATAATATGCTTAAGAAATGACATAGTTTAACTCCTAAATGACTTCACATGCTTAGCTAGCTCCAAAATGACATAATAACCTTACTTAGCTCTAAAATGACCTACGATAGCTCTAAAATGACCTATACTTAGCATCTTTTCCTCCAAAATTACTTAATCTTCTTAACTAGCTCCAAAATGACATAATATGCTTAAGAAATGACATAGTTTAGCTCCTAAATGACTTCACATGCTTAGCTAGCTCCAAAATGACATAATAACCTTACTTAGCTCTAAAATGACCTATTTAACCTAGGATAGCTAAATGACCTATACTTAGCATTGTTTTCTCCAAAATGACTCAATATGCTTAGCTAGCTCAAAAATTACATAATAAGCTTAATTAGCTCCAAAATGACCTATTTAACCTAGGATAGCTCTAAAATGACCTATACTTAGCATTCGTTTCCTCCAAAATGACTTAATATGCTTAGCTAGCTTTAAAATGACCTATTTAACCTAGGATGGCTCTAAAATGACCTATACTTAGCATCTTTTCCTCCAAAATGACTTAATATGCTTAACTAGCTCTAAAATGACATAATATGCTTAAGAAATGACATATTTTAGGTCCTAAATGACTTCATATGCTTAGCTAGCTCCAAAATGACATAATAACCTTACTTAGCTCCAAAATGACCTATTTAACCTAGGATAGCTCTAAAATGATATAATATGCTTAAGAAATGACATAATTTAGGTCCTAAATGACTTCATATGCTTAGTTAGCTCCAAAATGACATAATAAGCTTAATTAGCTCCAAAATGACCTACTTAACCTAGGATAGCTCTAAAATGACTTATACTTACCATTTTTTTCTCCAAAATGACTCAATATGCTTAGCTAGCTCAAAAATTATATAATAAGCTTAATTAGCTCGAAAATGACCTATTTAACCTAGGATAGCTCTAAAATGACCTATACTTAGCATCTTTTCCTCCAAAATTACTTAATATGCTTAACTAGCTCTAAAATGACATAATATGCTTAAGAAATAACATAGTTTAGCTCCTAAATGACTTCACATGCTTAGCTAGCTCCAAAATGACATAATAACCTTACTTAGCTCTAAAATGACACATTTAACCTAGGATAGCTCTAAAATGACCTATACTTAGCATCTTTTCCTCCAAAATTACTTAATCTGCTTAACTAGCTCTAAAATGACATAATATGCTTAAGAAATGACATAGTTTAGCTCCTAAATGACTTCACATGCTTAGTTAGCTCCAAAATGACATACTAACCTTACTTAGCTCTAAAATGCCCTATTTAACCTAGGATAGCTCTAAAATGACCTATACTTAGCATTGTTTCTTCCAAAATGACTCAATATGCTTAGCTAGCTCAAAAATTACATAATAAGCTTAATTAGCTCCAAAATGACCTATTTAACCTAGGATAGCTCTAAAATGACCTATACTTAGCATTTTTTTCCTCCAAAATGACTTAATATGCTTAGCTAGCTTCAAAATGACCTATTTAACCTAGGATAGCTCTAAAATGACCTATACTTAGCATCTTTTCCTCCAAAATTACTTAATATGCTTAACTAGCTCTAAAATGACATAATATGCTTAAGAAATGACATAGTTTAGCTCCTAAATGACTTCACATGCTTAGCTAGCTGCAACATGACATAATAACCTTACTTAGCTCTAAAATGACATATTTAACCTAGGATAGCTCTAAAATGACTTATACTTAGCATCTTTTCCTCCAAAATGACTTAATATGCTTAGCTAACTCTAAAATGATATAATATGCTTAAGAAATGACATATTTTAGGTCCTAAATGACTTCATATGCTTAGCTAGCTTCAAAATGACCTATTTAACCTAGGCTAGCTCTAAAATGACCTATACTTAGCATTTTTTCCTCCAAAATGACTCAATATGCTTAGCTAGCTCAAAAATTACATAATAAGCTTAATTAGCTCCAAAATGACCTATTTAACCTAGGATAGCTCAAAAATGACCTATACTTAGCATTTTTTCCTCCAAAATGACTTAATATGCTTAGCTAGCTTCAAAATGACCTATTTAACCTAGGATAGCTCTAAAATGACCTATACTTAGCATCTTTTCCTCCAAAATTACTTAATTTGCCTAACTAGCTCTAAAATGACATAATATGCTTAAGAAATGACATAGTTTAGCTCCTAAATGACTTCACATGCTTAGCTAGCTCCAAAATGACATAATAACCTTACTTAGCTCTAAAATGACCTATTTAACCAAGGATAGCTCTAAAATGACCTATACTTAGCATTTTTTCCTCCAAAATGACTCCATATGCTTAGCTAGCTCAAAAATTTCATTATAAGCTTAATTAGCTCCAAAATGACCTATTTAACCTATGATAGCTCTAAAATGACCTATACTTAGCATTTTTTTCCTCCAAAATGACTTAATATGCTTAGCTAGCTTCAAAATGAACTATTTAACCTAGGATAGCTCTAAAATGACCTATACTTAGCATTTTTTCCTCCAAAATTACTTAATATGCTTAACTAGCTCTAAAATGACATAATATGCTTAAGAAATGACATATTTTAGCTCCTAAATGACTTCATATGCTTAGCTAGCTCCAAAATGACATAATAACCTTACTTAGCTCTAAAATGACACATTTAACCTAGGATAGCTCTAAAATGACCTATACTTAGCATCTTTTCCTCCAAAATTACTTAATCTGCTTAACTAGCTCTAAAATGACATAATATGCTTAAGAAATGACATAGTTTAGCTCCTAAATGACTTCACATGCTTAGCTAGCTCCAAAATGACGTACTAACCTTACTTAGCTCTAAAATGCCCTATTTAACCTAGGATAGCTCTAAAATGACCTATACTTAGCATTGTTTCTTCCAAAATGACTCAATATGCTTAGCTAGCTCAAAAATTACATAATAAGCTTAATTAGCTCCAAAATGACCTATTTAACCTAGGATAGCTCTAAAATGACCTATACTTAGCATTTTTTTCCTCCAAAATGACTTAATATGCTTAGCTAGCTTCAAAATGACCTATTTAACCTAGGATAGCTCTAAAATGACCTATACTTAGCATCTTTTCCTCCAAAATTACTTAATATGCTTAACTAGCTCTAAAATGACATAATATGCTTAAGAAATGACATAGTTTAGCTCCTAAATGACTTCACATGCTTAGCTAGCTGCAACACGACATAATAACCTTACTTAGCTCTAAAATGACATATTTAACCTAGGATAGCTCTAAAATGACTTATACTTAGCATCTTTTCCTCCAAAATGACTTAATATGCTTAGCTAACTCTAAAATGATATAATATGCTTAAGAAATGACATATTTTAGGTCCTAAATGACTTCATATGCTTAGCTAGCTTCAAAATGACCTATTTAACCTAGGCTAGCTCTAAAATGACCTATACTTAGCATTTTTTCCTCCAAAATGACTCAATATGCTTAGCTAGCTCAAAAATTACATAATAAGCTTAATTAGCTCCAAAATGACCTATTTAACCTAGGATAGCTCAAAAATGACCTATACTTAGCATTTTTTCCTCCAAAATGACTTAATATGCTTAGCTAGCTTCAAAATGACCTATTTAACCTAGGATAGCTCTAAAATGACCTATACTTAGCATCTTTTCCTCCAAAATTACTTAATTTGCCTAACTAGCTCTAAAATGACATAATATGCTTAAGAAATGACATAGTTTAGCTCCTAAATGACTTCACATGCTTAGCTAGCTCCAAAATGACATAATAACCTTACTTAGCTCTAAAATGACCTATTTAACCAAGGATAGCTCTAAAATGACCTATACTTAGCATTTTTTCCTCCAAAATGACTCCATATGCTTAGCTAGCTCAAAAATTTCATTATAAGCTTAATTAGCTCCAAAATGACCTATTTAACCTATGATAGCTCTAAAATGACCTATACTTAGCATTTTTTTCCTCCAAAATGACTTAATATGCTTAGCTAGCTTCAAAATGTCCTATTTAACCTAGGATAGCTCTAAAATGACCTATACTTAGCATTTTTTCCTCCAAAAGTACTTAATATGCTTAACTAGCTCTAAAATGACATAATATGCTTAAGAAATGACATATTTTAGCTCCTAAATGACTTCATATGCTTAGCTAGCTCCAAAATGACATAATAACCTTACTTAGCTCTAAAATGACACATTTAACCTAGGATAGCTCTAAAATGACCTATACTTAGCATCTTTTCCTCCAAAATTACTTAATCTGCTTAACTAGCTCTAAAATGACATAATATGCTTAAGAAATGACATAGTTTAGCTCCTAAATGACTTCACATGCTTAGCTAGCTCCAAAATGACGTACTAACCTTACTTAGCTCTAAAATGCCCTATTTAACCTAGGATAGCTCTAAAATGACCTATACTTAGCATAGTTTCTTCCAAAATGACTCAATATGCTTAGCTAGCTCAAAAATTACATAATAAGCTTAATTAGCTCCAAAATGACCTATTTAACCTAGGATAGCTCTAAAATGACCTATACTTAGCATTTTTTTCCTCCAAAATGACTTAATATGCTTAGCTAGCTTCAAAATGACCTATTTAACCTAGGATAGCTCTAAAATGACCTATACTTAGCATCTTTTCCTCCAAAATTACTTAATATGCTTAACTACCTCTAAAATGACATAATATGCTTAAGAAATGACATAGTTTAGCTCCTAAATGACTTCACATGCCTAGCTAGCTCCAACATGACATAATAACCTTACTTAGCTCTAAAATGACATATTTAACCTAGGATAGCTCTAAAATGACTTATACTTAGCATCTTTTCCTCCAAAATGACTTAATATGCTTAGCTAACTCTAAAATGATATAATATGCTTAAGAAATGACATATTTTAGCTCCTAAATGACTTCATATG
>NW_021289071.1:95735-107210 GCF_002162155.2 Triticum dicoccoides
CTCCAAAATGACTTAATATGCTTAGCTAGCTTCAAAATGACCTATTTAACCTAGGATAGCTCTAAAATGACCTATACTTAGCATCTTTTCCTCCAAAATTACTTAATATGCTTAACTAGCTCTAAAATGACATAATATGCTTAAGAAATGACATATTTTAGCTCCTAAATGACTTCATATGCTTAGCTACCTCCAAAATGACATAATAACCTTACTTAGCTCTAAAATGACCTACTTAACCTAGGATAGCTCTAAAATGACCTATACTTAGCATTTTTCCTCCCAAATGACTCAATATGCTTAGCTAGCTCAAAAATTACATAATAAGCTTAATTAGCTCCAAAATGACCTATATAACCTAGGATAGCTCCAAAATGACCTATAGTTAGAATTTTTTCCTCCAAAATGACTTAATATGCTTATCTAGCTTAAAAATGACCTATTTAACCTAGGATAGCTCTAAAAAGACCTATACTTAGCATCTTTTCCTCCAAAATGACTTAATATGCTTAGGTAGCTCTAAAATGATATAATATACTTAAGAAATGACATATTTTAGGTCCTAAATGACTTCATATGCGTAGTTAGCTCCAAAATGACATAATAACCTTACTTAGCTCCAAAATGACCTATTTAACCTAGGCTAGCTCTAAAATGACCTATAGTTAGCATTTTTTCCACCAAAATGACTCAATATGCTTAGCTAGCTCAAAAATTACATAATAAGCTTAATTAGCTAAAAAATGACCTATTTAACCTAGGATAGCTCTAAAATGACCTATACTTAGCATTTTTTCCTCCAAAATTACTTAATATGCTTAGCTAGCTTCAAAATGACCTATTTAACCTAGGATAGCTCTAAAATGACCTATACTTAGCATCTTTTACTCCAAAATTACTTAATATGCTTAACTAGCTCTAAAGTGACATAATATGCTTAAGAAATGACATAGTTTAGCTCCTAAATGACTTCACATGCTTAGCTAGCTCCAAAATGACATAATAACCTTACTTAGCTCTAAAATGACATATTTAACCTAGGATAGCTCTAAAATGACCTATACTTAGCATCTTTTACTCCAAAATGACTTAATATGCTTAGCTAGCTCTAAAATGATATAATATGCTTAAGAAATGACACATTTTAGGTCCTAAATGACTTCATATGCTTAGTTAGCTCCAAAATGACATAATAACCTTACTTAGCTCCAAAATGACCTATTTAACCTAGGCTAGCTCTAAAATGACCTATAGTTAGCATTTTTTCCACCAAAATGACTCAATATGCTTAGCTAGCTCAAAAATTACATAATAAGCTTAATTAGCTCCAAAATGACCTATTTAACCTAGGATAGCTCTAAAATGACCTATACTTAGCACTTTTTCCTCCGAAATGACTTAATATGCTTAGCTAGCTTCAAAATGACCTATTTAACCTAGGAAAGCTCTAAAATGACCTATACTTAGCATCTTTTCCTCCAAAATTAGTTAATCTGCTTAACTAGCTCTAAAATGACATAATATGCTTAAGAAATGACATAGTTTAGCTCCTAAATGACTTCACATGCTTAGCTAGCTCCAAAATGACATAATAAACTTACTTAGCTCTAAAATGACCTATTTAACCTAGGATAGCTCTAAAATGACCAATACTTAGCATTTTTTCCTCCAAAATGACTCAATATGCTTAGCTAGCTAAAAAATTACATAATAAGCTTAATTAGCTCCAAAATGACCTATTTAACCTAGGATAGCTCTAAAATGACCTATACTTAGCATTTTTTTTCCTCCAAAATGACTTAATATGCTTAGCTAACTTCAAAATGACCTATTTAACCTAGGATAGCTCTAAAATGACCTATACTTAGCATCTTTTCCTCCAAAATGACTTAATATGCTTAACTAGCTCTAAAATGACATAATATGCTTAAGAAATGACATATTTTAGCTCCTAAATGACTTCATATGCATAGCTAGCTCCAAAATGACATAATAACCTTACTTAGCTCCAAAATGACCTATTTAACCTAGGCTAGCTCTAAACTGACCTATACTTAGCATTTTTTCATGTAAAATGACTCAATATGCTTAGCTAGCTCACAAATGACATAATATGCTTAATTAGCTCCAAAATGACCTATTTAACCTAGGATAGCTCTAAAAGGAAAAAGTCCAATTTAAACCTTGAACTTGTATTGGTCAGACGGAATGAACCCCCAAGTCGAAATCCCGGTCGATTGCACCCTGAACTATGTAATCCCGGTCTAAATTGAACCCTGGCATCGTATAAACTGGGATTCGTTTGATTGGCTGGCCCATTTTAATTTTTTCGTTCAAAAAAAATTCTAAAGGGCGCACACCCCACTTCTCGCTAGACCGACCGGTCCGGCCCACTTAAGTTTTATTTAGTTAAAAACAAAAAATAATGTGCACGGTGTGGCTCCCTTTTTCTTCATTTTCTTCTTTCTTTTCTTTCCTTCTTCTTTTTATTTTTCATTTTCCTTTTTTATTAAATTCATTAATCTTTTTTGAAAATGATGAACTTTTTTTAAAATATTTCACGCAGTGCAGCAAATTATTCACGCAGTGCGGCACGCAAGGCACATCACAGCGGCCAGGCACACCGCTAGATGGAGCGAGCCGGAGCGACGACGTGCGTGCGGCCATCCGGAGCTAGCTCACGCATGCAGCCAACCAGTGCTAGCTCCGCTAGATCACACACATGGAATAACGCACGCGCGCACTTACACATCAGACGGACGCTAGTGCGTCAACGGCATAGCTACGGCGGGGACGTCGCCCAAGCACTGTGAAGTACAGCTCCACATCAACGAACGCCGGCGAGCAGGCGTCCTTGCTGGACACACGTGTTGAACAATTTGTAGTATACGTTGAACATTTGTGTAATATACAACTGAACAAATTTCAAAAACATTTCCTAAATATACAATAAACATTTTGGCAACACACAATGAACTTTGTATAATATAGGAGAAAATATACAGTAACAAGAAAAGAAAAAAGAGAAGAAAAAAATATTCAAGCATTACAAAAAATAGTATGTGGCATTTCAAAATATTTTAAATATTTTAAATATATATGTGTCTGTAATTATAAAATATATGTTGCATTTGAAAAATGTTTAGGTCATTTAAAAAAATGTATACAATGCATTCGAAAAAATTAAATACATGTTTTCTAAAAAAGAATGTTAATCATATGTTTAAAACCAAAACCAGTGGATGTGTATGAGAAAATAGACATAAAAATATATTGAGGGAAGGTAATTTTCTGGTCATGTAATTTCGTCCCTATTTTTTCAGTCCGTACTGTATAAAGAATTATTTTTTTCCTTTTCATTTGAGGTGCTTCCTATGTATAAAATAACCTGTGTACTTCACAATGTTTCTGGAAATCCGTGAATTTTTATTCAAAAAATCCATTTAATTGTTTTCAAAATCGTTGAACTTTTTCTAAATCCGATATTATTTTTTCAAAATTCAAAAAAAATACTCACTTTTTTATTTTCGCAAACTTTTCCGTGCGTGGAGAGCGAGATGGGCCGCACTGGGCTGGCCAATTGTTTACCCCACGTGCACCTCACAGCGCAGCCCAATCCCGGTCTCATCCATAATCCCGGTTTGGCAAACGAGCCCAGGGTTCTTTTCAGACCGGGATTGCATAGTTCAGGGTGCAATCGACAAGGATTTCGATTTGAGGGTTCATTTCGCCGAACCTCTACAAATTCAGGGTTCAAAATAGACTTTTTCCGCTCTAAAATGACCTATACTTAGCATTTTTTTGCTCCAAAATGACTCAATATGCTTAGCTAGCTCAAAAATTACATAATAAGCTTAATTAGCTCAAAAATGACCTATTTATCCTAGGATAGCTCTAAAATGACCTATACTTAGCATTTTTTCCTCCAAAATTACTTAATATGCTTAGCTAGCTTCAAAATGACCTATTTAACCTAGGATAACTCTAAAATGACCTATACTTAGCATCTTTTACTCCAAAATTACTTAATATGCTTAACTAGCTCTAAAATGACATAGTATGCTTAATAAATGACATAGTTTAGCTCCTAAATGACTTCACATGCTTAGCTACCTCCAAAATGACATAATAACCTTACTTAGCTCTAAAATGACATATTTAACCTAGGATAGCTCTAAAATGACCTATACTTAGCATCTTTTCCTCCAAAATGACTTAATATGCTTAGCTAGCTCTAAAATGATATAATATGCTTAAGAAATGACATATTTTAGGTCCTAAATGACTTCATATGCTTAGTTAGCTCCAAAATGACATAATAACCTTACTTAGCTCCAAAATGACCTATTTAACCTAGGCTAGCTCTAAAATGACCTATAGTTAGCATTTTTTCCACCAAAATGACTCAATATGCTTAGCTAGCTCAAAAATTACATAATAAGCTTAATTAGCTCCAAAATGACCTATTTAACCTAGGATAGCTCTATAATGACCTATACTTAGCATTTTTTCCTCCGAAATGACTTAATATGCCTAGCTAGCTTCAAAATGACCTATTTAACCTAGGAAAGCTCTAAAATGACCTATACTTAGCATCTTTTCCTCCAAAATTACTTAATCTGCTTAACTAGCTCTAAAATGACATAATATGCTTAAGAAATGACATAGTTTAGCTCCTAAATGACTTCACATGCTTAGCTAGCTCCAAAATGACATAATAAACTTACTTAGCTCTAAAATGACCTATTTAACCTAGGCTAGCTCTAAAATGACCTATCCTTAGCATTGTTTCCTCCAAAATGACTCAATATGCTTAGCTAGCTCAAAAATTACATAATAAGCTTAATTAGCTCCAAAATGACCTATTTAACCTAGGATAGCTCTAAAATGACCTATACTTAGCATTTTTTTCCTCCAAAATGACTTAATATGCATAGCTAGCTTCAAAATGACCTATTTAACCTAGGATAGCTCTAAAATGACCTATACTTAGCATCTTTTCCTCCAAAATGACTTAATATGCTTAACTAGCTCTAAAATGACATAATATGCTTAAGAAATGACATATTTTAGCTCCTAAATGACTTCATATGCTTAGCTAGCTCCAAAATGACATAATAACCTTACTTAGCTCTAAAATGACCTATTTAACCTAGGATAGCTCTAAAATGACCTATAATTAGCATCTTTTCCTCCAAAATGACTTAATATGCTTAGCTAGCTCTAAAATGATATAATATGCTTAAGAAATGACATATTTTAGGTCCTAAATGACTTCATATGCTTAGTTAGCTCCAAAATGACATAATAAACTTACTTAGCTCCAAAATGACCTATTTAACCTAGGCTAGCTCTAAAATGACCTATAGTTCGCATTTTTCCACCAAAATGACTCAATATGCTTAGCTAGCTCAAAAATTACATAATAACCTTACTTAGCTCCAAAATGACCTATTTAACCTAGGCTAGCTCTAAAATGACCTATAGTTAGCATTTTTCCACCAAAATGACTCAATATGCTTAGCTAGCTCAAAAATTACATAATAAGCTTAATTAGCTCCAAAATGACCTATTTAACCTATGATAGCTCTAAAATGACCTATACTTAGCATTTTTCGTCCAAAATGACTTAATATGCTTAGCTAGCTTCAAAATGACCTATTTAACCTAGGATAGCTCTAAAATGACCTATACTTAGCATCTTTTCCTCCAAAATTACTTAATCTGCTTAACTAGCTCTAAAATGACATAATATGCTTAAGAAATGACATAGTTTAGCTCCTAAATGACTTCACATGCTTAGCTAGCTCCAAAATGACATAATAACCTTACTTAGCTCTAAAATGACCTATTTAACCTAGGATAGCTCTAAAATGAACTATACTTAGCATTGTTTCCTCCAAAATGACTCAATATGCCTAGCTAGCTCAAAAATTACATAATAAGCTTAATTAGCTCCAAAATGACCTATTTAACCTAGGATAGCTCTAAAATGACCTATACTTAGCATTTGTTTCCTCCAAAATGACTTAATATGCTTAGCTAGCTTTAAAATGACCTATTTAACCTAGGATGGCTCTAAAATGACCTATACTTAGCATCTTTTCCTCCAAAATGACTTAATATGCTTAACTAGCTCTAAAATGACATAATATGCTTAAGAAATGACATATTTTAGGAACTAAATGACTTCATATGCTTAGCTAGCTCCAAAATGACATAATAACCTTACTTAGCTCTAAAATGACCTATTTAACCTAGGATAGCTCTAAAATGACCTATAATTAGCATCTTTTCCTCCAAAATGACTTAATATGCTTAGCTAGCTCTAAAATGATATAATATGCTTAAGAAATGACATATTTTAGGTCCTAAATGACTTCATGTGCTTAGTTAGCTCCAAAATGACATAATAAGCTTAATTAGCTCCAAAATGACCTACTTAACCTAGGATAGCTCTAAAATGACCTGTACTTAGCATTTTTTTGCTCCAAAATGACTCGATATGCTTAGCTAGCTCAAAAATTATATAATAAGCTTAATTAGCTCAAAAATGACCTATTTAACCTAGGATAGCTCTAAAATGACCTATACTTAGCATCTTTTCCTCCAAAATTACTTAATATGCTTAACTAGCTCTAAAATGACATAATATGCTTAAGAAATGACATAGTTTAGCTCCTAAATGACTTCACATGCTTAGCTAGCTCCAAAATGACATAATAACCTTACTTAGCTCTAAAATGACACATTTAACCTAGGATAGCTCTAAAATGACCTATACTTAGCATCTTTTCCTCCAAAATTACTTAATCTGTTTAACTAGCTCTAAAATGACATAATATGCTTAAGAAATGACATAGTTTAGCTCCTAAATGACTTCACATGCTTAGCTAGCTCCAAAATGACATAATAACCTTACTTATCTCTAAAATGCCCTATTTAACCTAGGATAGCTCTAAAATGACCTATACTTAGCATTGTTTCTTCCAAAATGAGTCAATATGCTTAGCTAGCTCAAAAATTACATAATAAGCTTAATTAGCTCCAAAATGACCTATTTAACCTAGGATAGCTCTAAAATGACCTATACTTAGCATTTTTTTCCTCCAAAATGACTTAATATGCTTAGCTAGCTTCAAAATGACCTATTTAACCTAGGATAGCTCTAAAATAACCTATACTTAGCATCTTTTCCTCCAAAATTACTTAATATGCTTAACTAGCTCTAAAATGACATAATATGCTTAAGAAATGACATAGTTTAGCTCCTAAATGACTTCACATGCTTAGGTAGCTCCAACATGACATAATAACCTTACTTAGCTCTAAAATGACATATTTAACATAGGATAGCTCTAAAATGACTTATACTTCGCATCTTTTCCTCCAAAATGACTTAATATTGTTAGCTAGCTCTAAAATGATATAATATGCTTAAGAAATGACATATTTTAGGTCCTAAATGACTTCATATGCTTAGCTAGCTTCAAAATGACCTATTTAACCTAGGCTAGCTCTAAAATGACCTATACTTAGCACTTTTTCCTCCAAAATGACTCAATATGCTTAGCTAGCTCAAAAATTACATAATAAGCTTAATTAGCTCCAAAATGACCTATTTAACCTAGGATAGCTCAAAAATGACATATACTTAGCATTTTTTCCTCCAAAATGACTTAATATGCTTAGCTAGCTTCAAAATGACCTATTTAACCTAGGATAGCTCTAAAATGACCTATACTTAGCATCTTTTCCTCCAAAATTACTTAATCTGCTTAACTAGCTCTAAAATGACATAATATGCTTAAGAAATAACATAGTTTAGCTCCTAAATGACTTAACATGCTTAGCTAGCTCCAAAATGACATAATAACCTTACTTAGCTCTAAAATGACCTATTTAACCAAGGATAGCTCTAAAATGACCTATACTTAGCATTTTTTCCTCCAAAATGACTCCATATGCTTAGCTAGCTCAAAAATTACATTATAAGCTTAATTAGCTCCAAAATGACCTATTTAACCTAGGATAGCTCTAAAATGACCTATACTTAGCATTGTTTTCCTCCAAAATGACTTAATATGCTTAGCTAGCTTCAAAATGACCTATTTAACCTAGGATAGCTCTAAAATGACCTATACTTAGCATGTTTTCCTCCAAAATGACTTAATATGCTTAACTAGCTCTAAAATGACATAATATGCTTAAGAAATGACATATTTTACCTCCTAAATGACTTCATATGCTTAGCTAGCTCCAAAATGACATAATAACCTTACTTAGCTCTAAAATGACCTATTTAACCTAGGATAGCTCTAAAATGACCTATACTTAGCATTTTCCTCCAAAATGACTCAATATGCTTAGCTAGCTCAAAAATTACATAATAAGCTTAATTAGCTCCAAAATGACCTATATAACCTAGGATAGCTCCAAAATGACCTATAGTTAGAATTTTTTCCTCCAAAATGACTTAATATGCTTAGCTAGCTTAAAAATGACCTATTTAACCTAGGATAGCTGTAAAATGACCTATACTTAGCATCTTTTCCTCCAAAATGACTTAATATGCTTACCTAACTCTAAAATTACATAACATGCTTAAGAAATGACATATTTTAGGTCCTAGATGACTTCATATGCTTAGCTAGCTCCAAAATGACATAATAACCTTACTTAGCTCCAAAATGACCTATTTAACCTAGGCTAGCTCTAAACTGACCTATACTTAGCATTTTTTCCGGTAAAATGACTCAATATGCTTAGCTAGCTCAAAAATGACATAATATGCTTAATTACCTCCAAAATGACCTATTTAACCTAGGATAGCTCTAAAATGACCTATACTTAGCATTTTTTTGCTCCAAAATGACTCAATATGCTTAGCTAGCTCAAAAATTACATAATAAGCTTAATTAGCTCAAAAATGACCTATTTAACCTAGGATAGCTCTAAAATGACCTATACTTAGCATTTTTCCTCCAAAATTACTTAATATACTTAGCTAGCTTCAAAATGACCTATTTAACCTAGGATAGCTCTAAAATGACCTATACTTAGCATCTTTTACTCCAAAATTACTTAATATGCTTAAATAGCTCTGAAATGACATAATATGCTTAAGAAATGACATAGTTTAGCTCCTAAATGACTTCTCATGCTTAGGTAGCTCCAAAATGACATAATAACCTTACTTAGCTCTGAAATGACCTATGTAACCTAGGATAGCTCTAAAATGACCTATACTTAGCATCGTTTCCTCCAAAATGACTCAATATGCTTAGCTAGCTGATAAATTACATAATAAGCTTAATTAGCTCCAAAATGACCTATACTTAGCATTTTTCCTCCAAAATGACTCAATATGCTTAGCTAGCTACAAAATGACATAATAACCTTACTTAGCTCTAAAATGACATATTTAACCTAGGATAGCTCTAAAATGACCTATACTTAGCATCTTTTCCTCCAAAATGACTTAATATGCTTAGCTAGCTCTAAAATGATATAATATACTTAAGAAATGACATATTTTAGGTCCTAAATGACTTCATATGCTTAGTTAGCTCCAAAATGACATAATAACCTTACTTAGCTCCAAAATGACCTATTTAACCTAGGCTAGCTCTAAAATGACCTATAGTTAGCATTTTTTCCACCAAAATGACTCAATATGCTTAGCTAGCTCAAAAATTACATAATACGCTTAATTAGCTCCAAAATGACCTATTTAACCTAGGATAGCTCTAAAATGACCTATACTTAGCATTTTTTCCTCCGAAATGAGTTAATATGCTTAGCTAGCTTCAAAATGACCTATTTAACCTAGCATAGCTCTAAAATGACCTATACTTAGCATCTTTTCCTCCAAAATTACTTAATCTGCTTAACTAGCTCTAAAATGACATAATATGCTTAAGAAATGACATAGTTTAGCTCCTAAATGACTTCACATGCTTACCTAGCTCCAAAATGACATAATAAACTTACTTAGCTCTAAAATGACCTATTTAACCTAGGATAGCTCTAAAATGACCTATACTTAGCATTTTTTCCTCCAAAATGACTCAATATGCTTAGCTAGCTCAAAAATTACATAATAAGCTTAATTAGCTCCAAAATGACCTATTTAACCTAGGATAGCTCTAAAATGACCTATACTTAGCATTTTTTTTCCTCCAAAATGACTTAATATGCTTAGCTAGCTTAAAAATGACCTATTTAACCTAGGATAGCTCTAAAATGACCTATACTTAGCATCTTTTCCTCCAAAATGACTTAATATGCTTACCTAACTCTAAAATGACATAACATGCTTAAGAAATGACATATTTTAGGTCCTAAATGACTTCATATGCTTAGCTAGCTCCAAAATGACATAATAACCTTACTTAGCTCCAAAATGACCTATTTAACCTAGGCTAGCTCTAAACTGACCTATACTTAGCATTTTTTCCTGTAAAATGACTCAATATGCTTAGCTAGCTCAAAATGACATAATATGCTTAATTAGCTTCAAAATGACCTATTTAACCTAGGATAGCTCTAAAATGACCTATACTTAGCATTTTTTTTGCTCCAAAATGACTCAAAAATTACATAATAAGCTCAATTAGCTCAAAAATGACCTATTTAACCTAGGATAGCTCTAAGATGACCTATACTTAGCATTTTTTCATCCAAAATTACTTAATATGCTTAGCTAGCTTCAAAATGATCTATTTAACCTAGGATAGCTCTAAAATGACCTATACTTAGCATCTTTTACTCCAAAATTACTTAATATGCTTAACTAGCTCTAAAATGACATAATATGCTTAAGAAATGACATAGTTTAGCTCCTAAATGACTTCACATGCTTAGCTAGCTCCAAAATGACATAATAACCTTACATAGCTCTAAAATGACATATTTAACCTAGGATAGCTCTAAAATGACCTATACTTAGCATCTTTTCCTCCAAAATGACTTAATATGCTTAGCTAGCTCTAAAATGATATAATATGCTTAAGAAATGACATATTTTAGGTCCTAAATGACTTCATATGCTTAGTTAGCTCCAAAATGAGATAATAACCTTACTTAGCTCCAAAATGACCTATTTAACCTAGGCTAGCTCTAAAATGACCTATAGTTAGCATTTTTTCACCAAAATGACTCAATATGCTTAGCTAGCTCAAAAATTACATAATAAGCTTAATTAGCTCCAAAATGACCTATTTAACCTAGGATAGCTCCAAAATGACCTATACTTAGCATTTTTTCCTCCGAAATGACTTAATATGCTTAGCTAGCTTCAAAATGACCTATTTAACCTAGGTTAGCTCTAACATGACCTATACTTAGCATCTTTTCCTCCAAAATTACTTAATCTGCTTAACTAGATCTAAAATGACATAATATGCTTAAGAAATGACATAGTTTAGCTTCTAAATGACTTCACATGCTTAGCTAGCTCCAAAATGACATAAT
>NW_021289071.1:107895-108655 GCF_002162155.2 Triticum dicoccoides
GCTAGCTTCAAAATGACCTATTTAACGTAGGATAGCTCTAAAATGACCTATACTTAGCATCTTTTCCTCCAAAATTACTTAATATGCTTAACTAGCTCTAAAATGACATAATATGCTTAAGAAATTACATAGTTTAGCTCCTAAATTACTTCACATGCTTAGCTAGCTCAAAAATGACATAATAACCTTACTTAGCTCTAAAATGACATATTTAACCTAGGATAGCTCTAAAATGACCTATACTTAGCATCTTTTCCTCCAAAATGACTTAATATGCTTAGCTAGCTCTAAAATGATATAATATGCTTAAGAAATGACATATTTTAGGTCCTAAATGACTTCATATGCTTAGTTAGCTCAAAAATTACATAATAAGCTTAATTAGCTCCAAAATGACCTATTTAACCTAGGATAGCTCTAAAATGACCTATACTTAGCATTTTTTCCTCCAAAATTACTTAATATGCTTAGCTAGCTTCAAAATGACCTATTTAACGTAGGATAGATCTAAAATGACCTATACTTAGCATCTTTTCCTCCAAAATTACTTAATGTGCATAACTAGCTCTAAAATGACATAATAAGCTTAAGAAATGACATAGTTTAGCTCCTAAATGACTTCACATGCTTAGCTAGCTCCAAAATGACATAATAACCTTACTTAGCTCTAAAATGACCTATTTAACCTAGGATAGCTCTAAAATGACCTATACTTAGCATTGTTTCCTGCAAAATGACTCAATATGCTTAGCTAGCTCAA
>NW_021289071.1:110109-112011 GCF_002162155.2 Triticum dicoccoides
TCAAAATGACCTATTTAACCTAGGATAGCTCTAAAATGACCTATACTTAGCATCTTTTCCTCCCAAATGACTTAATATGCTTAACTAGCTCTAAAATGACATAATATGCTTAAGAAATGACATATTTTAGCTCCTAAATGACTTCATATGCTTAGCTAGCTCCAAAATGACATAATAACCTTACTTAGCTCCAAAATGACCTATTTAACCTAGGATAGCTCAAAAATGACCTATACTTAGCATTTTTCCTCCAAAATGACTTAATATGCTTAGCTAGCTTCAAAATGACCTATTTAACCTAGGATAGCTCTAAAATGACCTATACTTAGCATCTTTTCCTCCAAAATTACTTAATCTGCTTAACTAGCTCTAAAATAACAAAATATGCTTAAGAAATGACATAGTTTAGCTCCTAAATGACTTCACATGCTTAGCTAGCTCCAAAATGACATAATAACCTTACTTAGCTCTAAAATGACCTATTTAACCAAGGATAGCTCTAAAATGACCTATACTTAGCATTTTTTCCTCCAAAATGACTCCATATGCTTAGCTAGCTCAAAAATTACATTATAAGCTTAATTAGCTCCAAAATGACCTATTTAACCTAGGATAGCTCTAAAATGACCTATACTTAGCATTTTTTTTCCTCCAAAATGACTTAATATGCTTAGCTAGCTTCAAAATGACCTATTTAGCCTAGGATAGCTCTAAAATGACCTATATGTAGCATCTTTTCCTCCAAAATGACTTAATATGCTTAACTAGCTCTGAAATGACATAATATGCTTAAGAAATGACATATTTTAGCTCCTAAATGACTTCATATGCTTAGCTAGCTCCAAAATGAGATAATAACCTTACTTAGCTCTAAAATGACCTATTTAACCTAGGATAGCTCTAAAATGACCTATACTTAGCATTTTTCCTCCAAAATGACTCAATATGCTTAGCTAGCTCAAAAATTACATAATAAGCTTAATTAGCTCCAAAATGACCTATATAACCTAGGATAGCTCCAAAATGACCTATAGTTAGAATTTTTTCCTCCAAAATGACTTATTATGCTTAGCTAGCTTAAAAATGACCTATTTAACCTAGGATAGCTCTAAAATGACCTATACTTAGCATCTTTTCTTCCAAAATGACTTAATATGCTTACCTAACTCTAAAATGACATAACATGCTTAATAAATGACATATTTTAGGTCCTAAATGACTTCATATGCTTAACTAGCTCCAAAATGACATAATAACATTACTTAGCTCCAAAATGACCTATTTAACCTAGGCTAGCTCTAAACTGACCTATACTTAGCATTTTTTCCTGTAAAATGACTCAATATGCTTAGCTAGCTCAAAAATGACATAATATGCTTAATTAGCTCCAAAATGACCTATTTAACCTAGGATAGCTCTAAAATGACCTATACTTAGCATTGTTTTGCTCCAAAATGACTCAATATGCTTAGCTAGCTCAAAAATTACATCATAAGCTTAATTAGCTCAAAAATGACCTATTTAACCTAGGATAGCTCTAAAATGACCTATACTTAGCATTTTGTTTGCTCCAAAATGACTCAATATGCTTAGCTAGCTCAAAAATTACATAATAAGCTTAATTAGCTCGAAAATGACCTATTTAACCTAGGATAGCTCTAAAATGACCTATACTTAGCATTTTTTCCTCCAAAATTATGTAATATGCTTAGCTAGCTTCAAAATGACCTATTTAACGTAGGATAGCTCTAAAATGACCTATACTTAGCATCTTTTCCTCCAAAATTACTTAATATGCTTAACTAGCTCTAAAATGACATAATATGCTTAAGAAATTACATAGTTTAGCTCCTAAATTACTTCACATGCTTAGCTAGCTCAAAAATGACATAATAACCTTAC
>NW_021289071.1:112067-115824 GCF_002162155.2 Triticum dicoccoides
TTACTTAGCTCCAAAATGACCTATTTAACCTAGGCTAGCTCTAAACTGACCTATACTTAGCATTTTTTCCTGTAAAATGACTCAATATGCTTAGCTAGCTCAAAAATGACATAATATGCTTAATTAGCTCCAAAATGACCTATTTAACCTAGGATAGCTCTAAAATGACCTATACTTAGCATTGTTTTGCTCCAAAATGACTCAATATGCTTAGCTAGCTCAAAAATTACATCATAAGCTTAATTAGCTCAAAAATGACCTATTTAACCTAGGATAGCTCTAAAATGACCTATACTTAGCATTTTTTCCGCCAAAATTACTTAATATGCTTAGCTAGCTTCAAAATGATCTATTTAACCTAGGATAGCTCTAAAATGACCTATACTTAGCATCTTTTACTCCAAAATTACTTAATATGCTTAACTAGCTCCAAAATGACATAATATGCTTAAGAAATGACATAGTTTAGCTCCTAAATGACTTCACATGCTTAGCTAGCTCCAAAATGACATAATAACCTTACTTAGCTCTAAAATGACATATTTAACGTAGGATAGCTCTAAAATGACCTATACTTAGTATCTTTTCCTCCAAAATGACTTAATATGCTTAGCTAGCTCTAAAATGATATAATATGCTTAAGAAATGACATATTTCAGGTCCTAAATGACTTCATATGCTTAGTTAGCTCCAAAATGACATAATAACCTTACTTAGCTCCAAAATGACCTATTTAACCTAGGCTAGCTCTAAAATGACCTATAGTTAGCATTTTTTCCACCAAAATGACTTAATATGCTTAGCTAGCTCCAAAATTACATAATAAGCTTAATTAGCTCCAAAATGACCTATTTAACCTAGGATAGCTCTAAAATGACCTACACTTAGCATTTTTTCCTCCGAAATGACTTAATATGCTTAGCTAGCTTCAAAATGACCTATTTAACCTAGGATAGCTCTAAAATGACCTATACTTAGCATCTTTTCCTCCAAAATTACTTAATCTTCTTAACTAGATCTAAAATGATATAATATGCTTAAGAAATGACATAGTTTAGCTCCTAAATGACTTCACATGATTAGCTAGCTCCAAAATGACATAATAAACTTACTTAGCTCTAAAATGACCTATTTAACCTAGGATAGCTCTAAAATGACCTATACTTAGCAGTTTTTCCTCCAAAATGACTCAATATGCTTACCTAGCTCAAAAATTACATAATAAGCTTAATTAGCTCCAAAATGACCTATTTAACCTAGGATAGCTCTAAAATGACCTATACTTAGCATTTTTTCCTCCAAAATGACTTAATATGCTTAGCTAGCTTCAAAATGACCTATTTAACCTAGGATAGCTCTAAAATGACCTATACTTAGCATCTTTTCCTCCAAAATGACTTAATATGCTTAACTAGCTCTAAAATGACATAATATGCTTAAGAAATGACATATTTTAGCTCCTAAATGACTTCATATGCTTAGCTAGCTCCAAAATGACATAATAACCTTACTTAGCTCCAAAATGACCTATTTAACCTAGGATAGCTCTAAAATGACCTATACTTAGCATTTTTTTGCTCCAAAATGACTCAATATGCTTAGCTAGCTCAAAAATTACATAATAAGCTTAATTAGCTCGAAAATGACCTATTTAACCTAGGATAGCTCTAAAATGACCTATACTTAGCATTTTTTTCCTCCAAAATTACGTAATATGCTTAGCTAGCTTCAAAATGACCTATTTAACATAGGATAGCTCTAAAATGACCTATACTTAGCATCTTTTCCTCCAAAATTACTTAATATGCTTAACTAGCTCTAAAATGACATAATATGCTTAAGAAATGACATAGTTTAGCTCCTGAATGACTTCACATGCTTAGCTAGCTCCAAAATGACATAATAACCTTACTTAGCTCTAAAATGACATATTTAACCTAGGATAGCTCTAAAATGACCTATACTTAGCATCTTTTCCTCCAAAATGACTTAATATGCTTAGCTAGCTCTAAAATGATATAATATGCTTAAGAAATGACATATTTTAGGTCCTAAATGACTTCATATGCTTAGTTAGCTCCAAAATGACATAATAAGCTTAATTAGCTCCAAAATGACCTACTTAACCTAGGATAGCTCTAAAATGACCTATACTTAGCATTTTTTGCTCCAAAATGACTCAATATGCTTAACTAGCTCAAAAATTACATAATAAGCTTAATTAGCTCCAAAATGACCTATTTAACCTAGGATAGCTCTAAAATGACCTATACTTAGCATTTTTTCCACCAAAATTACTTAATATGCTTAGCTAGCTTCAAAATGACCTATTTAACCTAGGATAGCTCTAAAATGACCTATACTTAGCATCTTTTCCTCCAAAATTACTTAATGTGCTTAACTAGCTCTAAAATGACATAATAAGCTTAAGAAATGACATAGTTTAGCTCCTAAATGACTTCACATGCTTAGCTAGCTCCAAAATGACATAATAACCTTACTTAGCTCTAAAATGACACATTTAACCTAGGATAGCTCTAAAATGACCTATACTTAGCATCTTTTCCTCCAAAATTACTTAATCTGCTTAACTAGCTCTAAAATGACATAATATGCTTAAGAAATGACATAGTTTAGCTCCTAAATGACTTCACATGCTTAGCTAGCTCCAAAATGACATAATAACCTTACTTAGCTCTAAAATGACCTATTTAACCTAGGATAGCTCTAAAATGACCTATACTTAGCATTGTTTCCTCCAAAATGACTCAATATGCTTAGCTAGCTCAAAAATTACATAATAAGCTTAATTAGCTCCAAAATGACCTATTTAACCTAGGATAGGTCTAAAATGACCTATACTTAGCATTGTTTTCCTCCAAAATGACTTAATATGCTTAGCTAGCTTCAAAATGACCTATTTAACCTAGGATAGCTCTAAAATGACCTATACTTAGCATCTTTTCCTCCAAAATGACTTAATATGCTTAACTAGCTCTAAAATGACATAATATGCTTAAGAAATGACATAGTTTAGCTCCTAAATGACTTCACATGCTTAGATAGCTCCAAAATGACATAATAAACTTACTTAGCTCTAAAATGACCTATTTAACCTAGGATAGCTCTAAAATGACCTATACTTAGCATTGTTTCCTCCAAAATGACTCAATATGCTTAGCTAGCTCAAAAATTACATAATAAGCTTAATTATCTCCAAAATGACCTATTTAACCTAGGATAGGTCTAAAATGACCTATACTTAGCATTTTTTCCTCCAAAATGACTTAATATGCTTAGCTAGCTTCAAAATGACCTATTTAACCTATGATAGCTCTAAACTGACCTATACTTAGCATCTTTTCCTCCAAAATGACTTAATATGCTTAACTAGCTCTAAAATGACATAATATGCTTAAGAAATGACACAGTTTAGCTCCTAAATGACTTCACATGCTTAGCTAGCTCCAACATGACATAATAACCTTACTTAGCTCTAAAATGACATATTTAACCTAGGATAGCTCTAAAATGACTTATACTTAGCATCTTTTCCTCCAAAATGACTTAATATGCTTAGCTAGCTGTAAATGATATAATATGCTTAAGAAATGACATATTTTAGGTCCTAAATGACTTCATATGCTTAGCTAGCTTCAAAATGACCTATTTAACCTAGGCTAGCTCTAAAATGACCTATACTTAGCATTTTTTCCTCCAAAATGACTCAATATGCTTAGCTAGCTCAAAAATTACA
>NW_021289071.1:117250-117841 GCF_002162155.2 Triticum dicoccoides
TATTTAACCTAGGATAGCTCTAAAATGACCTATACTTAGCATCTTTTCCTCCAAAATGACTTAATATGCTTACCTAACTCTAAAATGACATAACATGCTTAAGAAATGACATATTTTAGGTCCTAAATGACTTCATATGCTTAGTTAGCTCCAAAATGACATAATAACCTTACTTAGCTCCAAAATGACCTATTTAACCTAGGCTAGCTCTAAAATGACCTATAGTTAGCATTTTTTCCACCAAAATGACTTAATATGCTTAGCTAGCTCAAAAATTACATAATAAGCTTAATTAGCTCCAAAATGACCTATTTAACCTTGGATAGCTCTGAAATGACCTATACTTAGCATTTTTTCCTCCGAAATGACTTAATATGCTTAGCTAGCTTCAAAATGACCTATTTAACCTAGGATAGCTCTAAAATGACCTATACTTAGCATCTTTTCCTCCAAAATTACTTAATCTGCTTAACTAGATCTAAAATGACATAATATGCTTAAGAAATGACATAGTTTAGCTCCTAAATGACTTCACATGCTTAGCTAGCTCCAAAATGACATAATAACCTTACTTAGCTCTAAAATGACCTA
>NW_021289071.1:119195-128707 GCF_002162155.2 Triticum dicoccoides
AGCTCCAAAATGACATAATAACCTTACTTAGCTCTAAAATGACATATTTAACCTAGGATAGCTCTAAAATGACCTATACTTAGCATCTTTTCCTCCAAAATGACTTAATATGCTTAGCTAGCTCTAAAATGATATAATATGCTTAAGAAATGACATATTTTAGGTCCTAAATGACTTCATATGCTTAGTTAGCTCCAAAATGACATAATAAGCTTAATTACCTCCAAAATGACCTACTTAACCTAGGATAGCTCTAAAATGACCTATACTTAGCATTTTTTTGCTCCAAAATGACTCAATATGCTTAGCTAGCTCAAAAATTACATAGTAAGCTTAATTAGCTCCAAAATGACCTATTTAACCTAGGATAGCTCTAAAATGACCTATACTTAGCATTTTTTCCTCCAAAATGACTCAATATGCTTAGCTAGCTCAAAAATTACATAATAAGCTTAATTCGCTCCAAAATGACCTATTTAACCTAGGATAGCTCAAAAATGACCTATACTTAGCATTTTTCCTCCAAAATGACTTAATATGTTTAGCTAGCTTCAAAATGACCTATTTAACCTAGGATAGCTCTAAAATGACCTATACTTAGCATCTTTTCCTCCAAAATGACTTAATATGCTTAACTAGCTCTAAAATGACATAATATTCTTAAGAAATGACATATTTTAGCTCCTAAATGACTTCATATGCTTAGCTAGCTCCAAAATGACATAATAACCTTACCTAGCTCCAAAATAACCTATTTAACCTAGGATAGCTCTAAAATGACCTATACTTAGCATTTTTTTCCTCCAAAATTACTTAATATGCTTAGCTAGCTTCAAAATGATCTATTTAACCTAGGATAGCTCTAAAATGACCTATACTTAGCATCTTTTACTCCAAAATTACTTAATATGCTTAAGTAGCTCTAAAATGACATAATATGCTTAAGAAATGACATAGTTTAGCTCCTAAATGACTTCACATGCTTAGCTAGCTCCAAAATGACATAATAACCTTACTTAGCTCTAAAATGACATATTTAACCTAGGATAGCTCTAAAATGACCTATACTTAGCATCTTTTCCTCCAAAATGACTTAATATGCTTACCTAACTCTAAAATGACATAACATGCTTAAGAAATGACATATTTTAGGTCCTAAATGACTTCATATGCTTAGTTAGCTCCAAAATGACATAATAACCTTACTTAGCTCCAAAATGACCTATTTAACCTAGGCTAGCTCTAAAATGACCTATAGTTAGCATTTTTTCCACCAAAATGACTTAATATGCTTAGCTAGCTCAAAAATTACATAATAAGCTTAATTAGCTCCAAAATGACCTATTTAACCTTGGATAGCTCTGAAATGACCTATACTTAGCATTTTTTCCTCCGAAATGACTTAATATGCTTAGCTAGCTTCAAAATGACCTATTTAACCTAGGATAGCTCTAAAATGACCTATACTTAGCATCTTTTCCTCCAAAATTACTTAATCTGCTTAACTAGATCTAAAATGACATAATATGCTTAAGAAATGACATAGTTTAGCTCCTAAATGACTTCACATGCTTAGCTAGCTCCAAAATGACATAATAACCTTACTTAGCTCTAAAATGACCTATTTAACCTAGGATAGCTCTAAAATGACCTATACTTAGCATTGTTTCCTCCAAAATGACTCAATATGCTTAGCTAGCTCAAAAATTACATAATAAGCTTAATTAGCTCCAAAATGACCTACTTAACCTAGGATAGCTCTAAAATGACCTATACTTAGCATTTTTTTCCTCCAAAATGACTTAATATGCTTACCTAGCTTCAAAATGACCTATTTAACCTAAGATAGCTCTAAAATGACCTATACTTAGCATCTTTTCCTCCAAAATGACTTAATATGCTTAACTAGCTCTAAAATGACATAATATGCTTAAGAAATGACATAATATGCTTAAGAAATGACATATTTTAGCTCCTAAATGACTTCATATGCTTAGCTAGCTCCAAAATGACTTAATAACCTTACTTAGCTCAAAATGACCTATTTAACCTAGGATAGCTCTAAAATGACCTATACTTAGCATTTTTTTGCTCCAAAATGACTCAATATGCTTAGCTAGCTCAAAAATTACATAATAAGCTTAATTAGCTCGAAAATGACCTATTTAACCTAGGATAGCTCTAAAATGACCTATACTTAGCATTTTTTCCACCAAAATTACGTAATATGCTTAACTAGCTCTAAAATGACATAATATGCTTAGCTAGCTTCAAAATGACCTATTTAACCTAGGATAGCTCTAAAATGACCTATACTTAGCATCTTTTCCTCCAAAATTACTTAATATGCTTAACTAGCTCTAAAATGACATAATATGCTTAAGAAATGACATAGTTTAGCTCCTGAATGACTTCACATGCTTAGCTAGCTCCAAAATGACATACTAACCTTACTTAGCTCTAAAATGACATATTTAACCTAGGATAGCTCTAAAATGACCTATACTTAGCATCTTTTCCTCCAAAATGACTTAATATGCTTAGCTAGCTCTAAAATGATATAATATGCTTAAGAAATGACATATTTTAGGTCCTAAATGACTACATATGCTTAGTTAGCTCCAAAATGACATAATAAGCTTAATTAGCTCCAAAATGACCTACTTAACCTAGGATAGCTCTAAAATGACCTATACTTAGCATTTTTTTGCTCCAAAATGACTCAATATGCTTAGCTAGCTCAAAAATTACATAATAAGCTTAATTAGCTCCAAAATGACCTATTTAACCTAGGATAGCTCTAAAATGACCTATACTTAGCATTTTTTCCTCCAAAATTACTTAATATGCTTAGCTAGCTTCAAAATGACCTATTTAACCTAGGATAGCTCTAAAATGACCTATACTTAGCATCTTTTCCTCCAAAATTACTTAATGTGCTTAACTAGCTCTAAAATGACATAATAAGCTTAAGAAATGACATAGTTTAGCTCCTAAATGACTTCACATGCTTAGCTAGCTCCAAAATGACATAATAACCTTACTTAGCTCTAAAATGACACATTTAACCTAGGATAGCTCTAAAATGACCTATACTTAGCATCTTTTCCTCCAAAATTACTTAATCTGCTTAACTAGCTCTAAAATGACATAATATGCTTAAGAAATGACATAGTTTAGCTCCTAAATGACTTCACATGCTTAGCTAGCTCCAAAATGACATAATAACCTTACTTAGCTCTAAAATGACATATTTAACCTAGGATAGCTCTAAAATGACCTATACTTAGCATCTTTTCCTCCAAAATGACTCAATATGCTTAGCTAGCTCTAAAATGATATAATATGCTTAAGAAATGACATATTTTAGGTCCTAAATGACTTCATATGCTTAGTTAGCTCCAAAATGACATAATAAGCTTAATTAACTCCAAAATGACCTATTTAACCTAGGCTAGCTCTAAAATGACCTATACTTAGCATTTTTTTGCTCCAAAATGACTCAATATGCTTAGCTAGCTCAAAAATTACATAATAAGCTTAATTAGCTCCAAAATGACCTATTTAACCTAGGATAGCTCTAAAATGACATATACTTAGCATTTTTTCCTCCAAAATTACTTAATATGCTTAGCTAGCTTCAAAATGACCTATTTAACCTAGGATAGCTCTAAAATGACCTATACTTAGCATCTTTTCCTCCAAAATTACTTAATGTGCTTAACTAGCTCTAAAATGACATAATATGCTTAAGAAATGACATAGTTTAGCTCCTAAATGACTTCACATGCTTAGCTAGCTCCAAAATGACATAATAACCTTACTTAGCTCTAAAATGACACATTTAACCTAGGATAGCTCTAAAATGACCTATACTTAGCATCTTTTCCTCCAAAATTACTTAATCTGCTTAACTAGCTCTAATATGACATAATATGCTTAAGAAATGAGATAGTTTAGCTCCTAAATGACTTCACATGCTTAGCTAGCTCCAAAATGACATAATAACCTTACTTAGCTCTAAAATGACCTATTTAACCTAGGATAGCTCTAAAATGACCTATACTTAGCATTGTTTCCTCCAAAATGACTCAATATGCTTAGCTAGCTCAAAAATTACATAATAAGCTTAATTAGCTCCAAAATGACCTATTTAACATAGGATAGGTCTAAAATGACCTATACTTAGCATTTTTTTCCTCCAAAATGACTTAATATGCTTAGCTAGCTTCAAAATGACCTATTTAACCTAGGATAGCTCTAAAATGACCTATACTTAGCATCTTTTCCTCCAAAATGACTTAATATGCTTAACTAGCTCTAAAATGACATAATATGCTTAAGAAATGACATAGTTTAGCTCCTAAATGACTTCACATGCTTAGCTAGCTCCAAAATGACGTAATAAACTTACTTAGCTCTAAAAAGACCTATACTTAGCATTGTTTCCTCCAAAATGACTCAATATGCTTAGCTAGCTTAAAAATTACATAATAAGCTTAATTAGCTCCAAAATGACCTATTTAACCTAGGATAGGTCTAAAATGACCTATACTTAGCATTTTTTCCTCCAAAATGACTTAATATGCTTAGCTAGCTTCAAAATGACCTATTTAACCTAGGATAGCTCTAAAATGACCTATACCTAGCATCTTTTCCTCCAAAATGACTTAATATGCTTAACTAGCTCTAAAATGACATAATATGCTTAAGAAATGACACAGTTTAGCTCCTAAATGACTTCACATGCTTAACTAGCTCCAACATGACATAATAACCTTACTTAGCTCTAAAATGACATATTTAACCTAGGATAGCTCTAAAATGACCTATACTTAGCATCTTTTCCTCCAAAATGACTTAATATGCTTAGCTAGCTCTAAAATGATATAATATGCTTAAGAAATGACATATTTTTGGTCCTAAATGACTTCATATGCTTAGTTAGCTCCAAAATGACATAATAAGCTTAATTAGCTCCAAAATGACCTATTTAACCTAGGATAGCTCTAAAATGACCTATACTTAGCATTTTTTTGCTCCAAAATGACTCAATATGCTTAGCTAGCTAAAAAATTACATAATAAGCTTAATTAGCTCCAAAATGACCTATTTAACCTAGGATAGCTCTAAAATGACCTATACTTAGCATTTTTTCCTCCAAAATTACTTAATATGCTTAGCTAGCTTCAAAATGACCTATTTAACCTAGGATAGCTCTAAAATGACCTATACTTAGCATCTTTTCCTCCAAAATTACTTAATGTGCTTAACTAGCTCTAAAATGACATAATATGCTTAAGAAATGACATAGTTTAGCTCCCAAATGACTTCACATGCTTAGCTAGCTCCAAAATGACATAATAACCTTACTTAGCTCTAAAATGACACATTTAACCTAGGATAGCTCTAAAATGACCTATACTTAGCATCTTTTCCTCCAAAATTACTTAATCTGCTTAACTAGCTCTAAAATGACATAATATGCTTAAGAAATGACATAGTTTAGCTCCTAAATGACTTCACATGCTTAGCTAGCTCCAAAATGACATAATAACCTTACTTAGCTCTAAAATGACATATTTAACCTAGGATAGCTCTAAAATGACCTATACTTAGCATCTTTTCCTCCAAAATGACTTAATATGCTTAGCTAGCTCTAAAATGATATAATATGCTTAAGAAATGACATATTTTAGGTCCTAAATGACTTCATATGCTTAGTTAGCTCCAAAATGACATAATAAGCTTAATTACCTCCAAAATGACCTACTTAACCTAGGATAGCTCTAAAATGACCTATACTTAGCATTTTTTTGCTCCAAAATGACTCAATATGCTTAGCTAGCTCAAAAATTACATAGTAAGCTTAATTAGCTCCAAAATGACCTATTTAACCTAGGATAGCTCTAAAATGACCTATACTTAGCATTTTTTCCTCCAAAATTACTTAATATGCTTAGCTAGCTTCAAAATGACCTATTTAACCTAGGATAGCTCTAAAATGACCTATACTTAGCATTTTTTCCTCCAAAATTACTTAATGTGCATAACTAGCTCTAAAATGACATAATAAGCTTAAGAAATGACATAGTTTAGCTCCTAAATGACTTCACATGCTTATCTAGCTTCAAAATGACATAATAACCTTACTTAGCTCTAAAATGACACATTTAACCTAGGATAGCTCTAAAATGACCTATACTTAGCATCTTTTCCTCCAAAATTACTTAATCTGCTTAACTAGCTCTAAAATGACATAATATGCTTAAGAAATGACATAGTTTAGCTCCTAAATGACTTCACATGCTTAGCCAGCTCCAAAATGACATAATAACCTTACTTAGCTCTAAAATGACCTATTTAACCTAGGATAGCTCTAAAATGACCTATACTTAGCATTGTTTCCTCCAAAATGACTCAATATGCTTAGCTAGCTCAAAAATTACATAATAAGCTTAATTAGCTCCAAAATGACCTATTTAACCTAGCATAGCTCTAAAATGACCTATACTTAGCATTTTTTCCTCCGAAATGACTTAATATGCTTAACTAGCTTCAAAATGACCTATTTAACCTAGCATAGCTCTAAAATGACCTATACTTAGCATCTTTTCCTCCAAAATTACTTAATCTGCTTAACTAGCTCTAAAATGACATAATATGCTTAAGAAATGACATAGTTTAGCTCCTAAATGACTTCACATGCTTAGCTAGCTCCAAAATGACATAATAAACTTACTTAGCTCTAAAATGACCTATTTAACCTAGGATAGCTCTAAAATGACCTATACTTAGCATTTTTTCCTCCAAAATGACTCAATATGCTTAGCTAGCTCAAAAATTACATAATAAGCTTGATTAGCTCCAAAATGACCTATTTAACCTAGGATACCTCTAAAATGACCTATACTTAGCATTTGTTTCCTCCAAAATGACTTAATATGCTTAGCTAGCTTCAAAATGACCTATTTAACCTAGGATATCTCTAAAATGACCTATACTTAGCATCTTTTCCTCCCAAATGACTTAATATGCTTAACTAGCTCTAAAATGACATAATATGCTTAAGAAATGAAATATTTTAGCTCCTAAATGACTTCATATGCTTAGCTAGCTCCAAAATGACATAATAACCTTACTTAGCTCCAAAATGACCTATTTAACCTAGGATAGCTCTAAAATGACCTATACTTAGCATTTTTTCCTCGAAAATTACTTAATATGCTTAGCTAGCTCTGAAATGATATAATATGCTTAAGAAATGACATATTTTATGTCCTAAATGACTTCATATGCTTAGCTAGCTTCAAAATGACCTATTTAACCTAGGCTAGCTCTAAAATGACCTATACTTAGCATTTTTTCCTCCAAAATGACTCAATATGCTTAGCTAGCTCAAAAATTACATAATAAGCTTAATTCGCTCCAAAATGACCTATTTAACCTAGGATAGCTCAAAAATGACCTATACTTAGCATTTTTCCTCCAAAATGACTTAATATGCTTAGCTAGCTTCAAAATGACCTATTTAACCTAGGATAGCTCTAAAATGACCTATACTTAGCATCTTTTCCTCCAAAATTACTTAATCTGCTTAACTAGCTCTAAAATAACATAATATGCTTAAGAAATGACATAGTTTAGCTCCTAAATGACTTCACATGCTTAGCTAGCTCCAAAATGACATAATAAACTTACTTAGCTCTAAAATGACCTATTTAACCAATGATAGCTCTAAAATGACCTATACTTAGCATTTTTTCCTCCAAAATGACTCCATATGCTTAGCTAGCTCAAAAATTACATTATAAGCTTAATTAGCTCCAAAATGACCTATTTAACCTAGGATAGCTCTAAAATGACCTATACTTAGCATTTTTTTTCCTCCAAAATGACTTAATATGCTTAGCTAGCTTCAAAATGACCTATTTAACCTAGGATAGCTCTAAAATGACCTATACGTAGCATCTTTTCCTCCAAAATGACTTAATATGCTTAACTAGCTCTAAAATGACATAATATGCTTAAGAAATGACATATTTTAGCTCCTAAATGACTTCATATGCTTAGCTAGCTCCAAAATGAGATAATAACCTTACTTAGCTCTAAAATGACCTATTTAACCTAGGATAGCTCTAAAATGACCTATACTTAGCATTTTTCCTCCAAAATGACTCAATATGCTTAGCTAGCTCAAAAATTACATAATAAGCTTAATTAGCTCCAAAATGACCTATATAACCTAGGATAGCTCCAAAATGACCTATAGTTAGAATTGTTTCCTCCAAAATGACTTAATATGCTTAGCTAGCTTAAAAATGACCTATTTAACCTAGGATAGCTCTAAAATGACCTATACTTAGCATCTTTTCCTCCAAAATGACTTAATATGCTTACCTAACTCTAAAATGACATAACATGCTTAAGAAATGACATATTTTAGGTCCTAAATGACTTCATATGCTTAGTTAGCTCCAAAATGACATAATAACCTTACTTAGCTCCAAAATGACCTATTTAACCTAGGCTAGCTCTAAACTGACCTATACTTAGCATTTTTTCCTGTAAAATGACTCAATATGCTTAGCTAGCTCAAAAATGACATAATATGCTTAATTAGCTCCAAAATGACCTATTTAACCTAGGATAGCTCTAAAATGACCTATACTTAGCATTGTTTTGCTCCAAAATGACTCAATATGCTTAGCTAGCTCAAAAATTACATAATAAGCTTAATTAGCTCAAAAATGACCTATTTAACCTAGGATAGCTCTAAAATGACCTATACTTAGCATTTTTTCCTCCATAATTACTTAATATGCTTAGCTAGCTTCAAAATGATCTATTTAACCTAGGATAGCTCTAAAATGACCTATACTTAGCATCTTTTACTCCAAAATTACTTAATATGCTTAACTAGCTCCAAAATGATATAATATGCTTAAGAAATGACATATTTCAGGTCCTAAATGACTTCATATGCTTAGTTAGCTCCAAAATGACATAATAACCTTACTTAGCTCCAAAATGACCTATTTGACCTAGGCTAGCTCTAAAATGACCTATAGTTAGCATTTTTTCCACCAAAATGACTTAATATGCTTAGCTAGCTCAAAAATTACATAATAAGCTTAATTAGCTCCAAAATGACCTATTTAACCTAGGATAGCTCTAAAATGACCTATACTTAGAATTTTTTCCTCCGAAATGACTTAATATGCTTAGCTAGCTTCAAAATGACCTATTTAACCTAGGATAGCTCTAAAATGACCTATACTTAGCATCTTTTCCTCCAAAATTACTTAATCTGCTTAACTAGATCTAAAATGACATAATATGCTTAAGAAATGACATAGTTTAGCTCCTAAATGACTTCACATGCTTAGCTAGCTCCAAAATGACATAATAAACTTACTTAGATCGAAAATGACCTATTTAACCTAGGATAGCTCTAAAATTACCTATACTTAGCATTTTTTCCTCCAAAATTACGTAATATGCTTAGCTAG
>NW_021289071.1:129136-130010 GCF_002162155.2 Triticum dicoccoides
TTTCCTGTAAAATGACTCAATATGCTTAGCTAGCTCAAAAATGACATAATATGCTTAATTAGCTCCAAAATGACCTATTTAACCTAGGATAGCTCTAAAATGACCTATACTTAGCATTGTTTTGCTCCAAAATGACTCAATATGCTTAGCTAGCTCAAAAATTACATAATAAGCTTAATTAGCTCAAAAATGACCTATTTAACCTAGGATAGCTCTAAAATGACCTATACTTAGCATTTTTTCCTCCATAATTACTTAATATGCTTAGCTAGCTTCAAAATGATCTATTTAACCTAGGATAGCTCTAAAATGACCTATACTTAGCATCTTTTACTCCAAAATTACTTAATATGCTTAACTAGCTCCACAATGATATAATATGCTTAAGAAATGACATATTTCAGGTCCTAAATGACTTCATATGCTTAGTTAGCTCCAAAATGACATAATAACCTTACTTAGCTCCAAAATGACCTATTTAACCTAGGCTAGCTCTAAAATGACCTATAGTTAGCATTTTTTCCTCCAAAATGACTCAATATGCTTAGCTAGCTCAAAAATTACATAATAAGCTTAATTAGCTCAAAAATGACCTATTTAACCTAGGATAGCTCTAAAATGACCTATACTTAGCATTTTTTCCTCCATAATTACTTAATATGCTTAGCTAGCTTCAAAATGATCTATTTAACCTAGGATAGCTCTAAAATGACCTATACTTAGCATCTTTTCCTCCAAAATTACTTAATCTGCTTAACTAGATCTAAAATGACATAATATGCTTAAGAAATGACATAGTTTAGCTCCTAAATGACTTCACATGCTTAGCTAGCTCCAAAATGACATAATAAACTTACTTAGATCTAAAATGACC
>NW_021289071.1:133166-134721 GCF_002162155.2 Triticum dicoccoides
TATGCTTAACTAGCTCTAAAATGACATAATATGCTTAAGAAATGACATAGTTTAGCTCCTGGATGACTTCACATGCTTAGCTAGCTCCAAAATGACATAATAACCTTACTTAGCTCTAAAATGACATATTTAACCTAGGATAGCTCTAAAATGACCTATACTTAGCATCTTTTCCTCCAAAATGACTTAATATGCTTAGCTAGCTCTAAAATGATATAATATGCTTAAGAAATGACATATTTTAGGTCCTAAATGACTTCATATGCTTAGTTAGCTCCAAAATGACATAATAAGCTTAATTAGCTCCAAAATGACCTACATAACCTAGGATAGCTCTAAAATGACCTATACTTAGCATTTTTTTTGCTCCAAAATGACTCAATATTCTTAGCTAGCTCAAAAATTACATAATAAGCTTAGCTAGCTTCAAAATGACCTATTTAACCTAGGATAGCTCTAAAATGACCTATACTTAGCATTTTTTCCTCCAAAATTACTTAATATGCTTAGCTAGCTTCAAAATGACCTATTTAACCTAGGATAGCTCTAAAATGACCTATACTTAGCATCTTTTCCTCCAAAATTACTTAATGTACTTAACTAGCTCTAAAATGACATAATAAGCTTAAGAAATGACATAGTTTAGCTCTAAAATAACATAATAAGCTTAAGAAATGACATAGTTTAGCTCCTAAATGACTTCACATGCTTAGCTAGCTCCAAAATGACATAATAATCTTACTTAGCTCTAAAATGACACATTTAACCTAGGATAGCTCTAAAATGACCTATACTTAGCATCTTTTCCTCCAAAATTACTTAATCTGCTTAACTAGCTCTAAAATGACATAATATGCTTAAGAAATGACATAGTTTAACTCCTAAATGACTTCACATGCTTAGCTAGCTCCAAAATGACATAATAAACTTACTTAGCTCTAAAATGACCTATTTAACCTAGGATAGTTCTAAAATGACCTATACTTAGCATTGTTTCCTCCAAAATGACTCAATATGCTTAGCTAGCTCAAAAATTACATAATAAGCTTAATTAGCTCCAAAATGACCTATTTAACCTAGGATAGGTCTATAATGACCTATACTTAGCATTTTTTCCTCCAAAATGACTTAATATGCTTAGCTAGCTTCAAAATGACCTATTTAACCTAGGATAGCTCTAAAATGACCTATACTTAGCATCTTTTCCTCCAAAATGACTTAATATGCTTAACTAGCTCTAAAATGACATAATATGCTTAAGAAATGACACAGTTTAGCTCCTAAATGACTTCACATGCTTAGCTAGCTCCAACATGACATAATAACCTTACTTAGCTCTAAAATGACATATTTAACCTAGGATAGCTCTAAAATGACTTATACTTAGCATCTTTTCCTCCAAAATGACTTAATATGCTTAGCTAGCTGTAAATGATATAATATGCTTAAGAAATGACATATTTTAGGTCCTAAATGACTTCATATGCTTAGCTAGCTTCAAAATGACCTATTTAACCTAGGCTAGCTCTAAAATGACCTATACTTAGCATTTTTT
>NW_021289071.1:136656-138088 GCF_002162155.2 Triticum dicoccoides
AAATGACTTAATATGCTTAACTAGCTTCAAAATGACCTATTTAACCTAGCATAGCTCTAAAATGACCTATACTTAGCATCTTTTCCTCCAAAATTACTTAATCTGCTTAACTAGCTCTAAAATGACATAATATGCTTAAGAAATGACATAGTTTAGCTCCTAAATGACTTCACATGCTTAGCTAGCTCCAAAATGACATAATAAACTTACTTAGCTCTAAAATGACCTATTTAACCTAGGATAGCTCTAAAATGACCTATACTTAGCATTTTTTCCTCCAAAATGACTCAATATGCTTAGCTAGCTCAAAAATTACATAATAAGCTTGATTAGCTCCAAAATAACCTATTTAACCTAGGATAGCTCTAAAATGACCTATACTTAGCATTTTTTTCCTCCAAAATGACTTAATATGCTTAGCTAGCTTCAAAATGACCTATTTAACCTAGGATATCTCTAAAATGACCTATACTTAGCATCTTTTCCTCCCAAATGACTTAATGTGCTTAACTAGCTCTAAAATGACATAATATGCTTAAGAAATGAAATATTTTAGCTCCTAAATGACTTCATATGCTTAGCTAGCTCCAAAATGACATAATAACCTTACTTAGCTCCAGAATGACCTATTTAACCTAGGATAGCTCTAAAATGACCTATACTTAGCATTTTTTCCTCGAAAATTACTTAATATGCTTAGCTAGCTCTGAAATGATATAATATGCTTAAGAAATGACATATTTTATGTCCTAAATGACTTCATATGCTTAGCTAGCTTCAAAATGACCTATTTAACCTAGGCTAGCTCTAAAATGACCTATACTTAGCATTTTTTCCTCCAAAATGACTCAATATGCTTAGCTAGCTCAAAAATTACATAATAAGCTTAATTCGCTCCAAAATGACCTATTTAACCTAGGATAGCTTAAAAATGACCTATACTTAGCATTTTTCCTCCAAAATGACTTAATATGCTTAGCTAGCTTCAAAATGACCTATTTAACCTAGGATAGCTCTAAAATGACCTATACTTAGCATCTTTTCCTCCAAAATTACTTAATCTGCTTAACTAGCTCTAAAATAACATAATATGCTTAAGAAATGACATAGTTTAGCTCCTAAATGACTTCACATGCTTAGCTAGCTCCAAAATGACATAATAAACTTACTTAGCTCTAAAATGACCTATTTAACCAATGATAGCTCTAAAATGACCTATACTTAGCATTTTTTCCTCCAAAATGACTCCATATGCTTAGCTAGCTCAAAAATTACATTATAAGCTTAATTAGCTCCAAAATGACCTATTTAACCTAGGATAGCTCTAAAATGACCTATACTTAGCATTTTTTTTCCTCCAAAATGACTTAATATGCTTAGCTAGCTTCAAAATGACCTATTTAACCTAGGATAGCTCTAAAATGACCTATAC
>NW_021289072.1:0-1911 GCF_002162155.2 Triticum dicoccoides
ATAGCCAATCAACGGTTTGCTGGGACAATGGTGGGTTAGAGGTTCAACATGGCAATTGGGAGGCTGACAAGCAAAAGGTAGGCATCGTAGCAGTGGCAAAGCAAAAGAGCGAGCAAACTAGCATAGCAAAGATAGTAGTGATTTCGAGGGTATGATCATCTTGCCTGCACAGTTGTCAGAGTTGACTGGATCCTCACAAGCGAACTCAACGGGCTCCTCGGTAGCGAACTCGTCTCCCGGCTCTACCCAACAAGACAAACAAGCAACAAGGATACAATCAACCACGGGCAAGACCAAGCAATATGATGAAATGACGATATGCTATGAGGGATGCGATGCGGGATGCAAAATGCAAGATATGACAGGAAATGCACGAACCTGGCATCAACTTGGAAAACCAAGTGTGCCACTGGATAGAGGGGATGAAATCGCTTGAAAACGATATAAAGATCATTGGAATCGGAGCTACGGGTTGGAAATGGCAAGCGTTTTAAGACATGACACCGGTCTGCGATTAACAGCAAGTAGGCATCTAAATGCGACGAAATGAACATGCTACAGCCACCAAACATGAAAACAAAATACATGGCAGTGATGTACACAAGATGGTTGACAAAACACTAGCACTGAGCCATAGGCAAATTCATCTATTAAGAGGTTCAAACAAGCATGGCTAAAACGCAAATGCAAAACAGATTTCAGACTTAGTGAAATTAACACTAGTCTGAAATTTCAGATCACGATGCTCTCTTCGGAGCAGCAAAACAACATGATAGAAACCCTGAACATGACAAGTAAGAACATGGCATGGAGCTACCCAACAAGCTTAAAAAAACACCCAAAGTGACCTGGGGCCAAAAGGGTTCACAAAATACTCTACCGAGCTCACGAACATTGCTCGAACACAATCAGTTTTCAGACTTAGTGAAAACTGAGACATGCTGAAATTTAACCCACGAAGGCATGTAAACGAGCTCGATGCACTCACTATGGTGCAAGTCATGGCAAGGAAAGCATATAACCAGCAAGAAGGCACAAAGTTCTAGCTACACATGGCAAGAACGAAGGCATAGCATGCATGGAACACTAACGGTAGCCTCGGCGAAATCGCAAACGAGTTGCCGATCTGCCCAGATTAACAACGAAGCAAAAGTTGAGCTCGATTGAGTCAACCTAGAGCACTCCACATATGCAAACAAAGACATGGATGGATAGAGCATAACATAAATATCAAAACTCCCTTACTGATCATCCTCAAAAGAGGCACGGATCATTAGGAAACAAGCTGGACATATAGCATCATGAACTAAAATATCCCAGACTTAGTGAAAATCACTAAGTCCCTGAAATCTGCAATCTCAGGTACCTCTCTTCGCAAGCTTGCACAAGACAACACACACATCCTAAAAATGCATGGGTGGCACCTCTGGAAAGGAGACAAAATGCTTCACAATTCATCCCAAAGGGGCACAGGCATATCATGCACGAATTAAACATGACAAAAATGACAAAAGTGCATGATGATCTAACGGATCTGCAATTTAACTCACGAAGCCTCCTTCTAACAGCATTTTGGGTATGAAGATGACCTCAAATGCAAATGATGCAATGGAATGAAATGATGTACATGTCGAGGCGAAGATTTTGATATATCATACGCCCAAAATGGAGCTACAGTTGCGGAGATACAAGCAGTCAAAAATGCACGAAAATTAGGGTTTCGGGGGAGAGAAGTCAACCGAAAACTCAGATCCAGATCGGGATCTCGCGGGTACTGTTCACCGGCGCGTTTCCCGAGGATGACCAGCGCCGGAGCTCGTCGGTGCCGGCCGGAGTGGGGGAAGAGGAGGCCGGGGTGAGGGAGAGGAGGCCGGGCGGCGCCGGAGGAGGAGGCGGCGACCGCGGGCGGCG
>NW_021289073.1:0-1110 GCF_002162155.2 Triticum dicoccoides
TCATATAGGAAATTCCAACGTATCCTAATCACTGTTTCGGCGTCGGCTACAACGGGCCGGTGCATTAGCAGCAGTACAGCCGCGGAGGCTGCAACTGCAGCCCGGCTAAGACCCAGGCTCGGCCATATCCAGCCCTGTGTGACGCTCTTTGCATCAAAAAGTCGACGCGTCTCACAGGACGTAGCTCACCTGGGCCGGCCCATTTTGGGTTCGCGACATGACAAATTGGAATTTCCTCCCTCTCCGTGACGCCGTCGTCTGCCGCCCCGTCTCGCGCTCTACCGCGACACCCTCTCCCACCCCTTCCTCGCCCCCTCCTTTTGCCACCGCCCTTTCGCCACCGCCACCGCCACCGCCCCCCTTCTTCACTTAATTAATTTGTTTTTACTACATGTTTTCAGGACTGACATAATGGCGGACGATAGAGCTGACCCGATTATGGACAACTATGATCCGCACGGTGAAGCACATATGTTCGGCATCATAAACGGCGATATTCTATATGTGCCGACCGGAGAAGAAGAAGATGATATCTCTTCTTATCTGAACCTTGACGGTGAAGATGAAGGGCGCCGTCAGCAAGATGATGCCGAACAAACGTCGATAAACGACGATCTTCAAATGGAAGTAGCAACCACCTCCGGCGCCGAGGTATATATATACATTGAGCCTCTGGTGATACAAACTATCTGATTTGAATAAATATGTGTGTACTAACGCGCGCGACTCTCTTTCTTATTTTAGCCCTCGGCCGGATCGTCGAAACAATCGAGTACGTCGTCAAAGCGTGGCGCAACCAAGACGATGAAACAAGGAGAAACATGCACCATCGAGGTTGTCGACAGTGCAACCGGCAGGCCGCTGGAGCCCCGCAAGAACGCCACCAAGTTTGTCAGCCAATGCGGAGCCATTGTTAGAGACAACGTCTCGATCACCGTCCAGGAGTGGAATGAGCCAAAGAAGGCACGAATTGATGGTTTCACTTTTGTCGATAAGAGAACAAAAAAAGATTGCTTCAAGAAGCTTATGGAACATTTCGTTCTACCTCCGGAATACAACAAATTCGATGAGGAGGGTAACAAGATTGAGGAAAACAAGGAGAGGAGGAGG
>NW_021289074.1:0-1031 GCF_002162155.2 Triticum dicoccoides
GAGACCCCAAAACAGTGAGTAATAGTCCACGAAACGGGCCAGAATCGGCCAAAACTGCGAGTGTTGATGACCAACAGGTAAGCGCACCTTGGGGTTCGTCAATCATGGAAATCACTCCGGGACCCCAAAAACAGTGACTAATAGTCCATGAAACGGAACAGAATCGGACAAAACTTCGAGTGTAGATGACCGACACGTAAACGCACCTAAGGGTTCGTCAATCGTGGAAATCACTCTGAGACCCGAAAACAGTGAGTAATAGTCCACGAAACGGGCCAGAGTCGGCCAAAACTACGAGTGTTGATGACTGACACGTAAGCGCACCTAAGGGTTTCTCAATCGTGGAAATCACTCCGAGACCCCAAAACAGTGAGTAATAGTCCACGAAATGGGCCAGAATCGGCCAAAACTGCGAGTGTAGATGACCGACACGTAAACGCACCTAAGGGTTCGTCAATCGTGTAAATCACTCTGAGACCCGAAAACAGTGAGTAATAGTCCACGAAACGGGCCAGAGTCGACCAAAACTACGAGTGTTGATGACCGACATGTAAGCAAACCTTGGGTTCGTCAATCGTGGAAATCACTCCGAGACCGCAAAACAGTGAGTAATAGTCCACGAAACGGGCCAGAATCGGCCAAAACTTTGAGTGTTGATGACCGACACATAAGCGCACCTTGGGGTTCGTCAATCGTGAAAATCACTCCGGGACCCCAAAAACAGTGAGTAATAGTCCACGAAACGGGCCAGAATCGGCCAAAACTGCGAGTGTTGATGACCAACAGGTAAGCGCACCTTGGGGTTCGTCAATCATGGAAATCACTCCGGGACCCCAAAAACAGTGACTAATAGTCCATGAAATGGAACAGAATCGGACAAAACTTCGAGTGTAGATGACCGACACGTAAACGCACCTAAGGGTTCGTCAAGCGTGGAAATCACTCTGAGACCCGAAAACAGTGAGTAATAGTCCACGAAACGGGCAAGAATCGGCCAAAACTGCGAGTATAGATGACCGACACGTAAGCGT
>NW_021289075.1:0-1716 GCF_002162155.2 Triticum dicoccoides
ACCACCGCAGCCACCGTCTCCCCCTCGACCCCTCGCTGTGCTTGCGAGCTCCGCCTCGACCCCCTCCTTCCTCCCCACCGACCCACGGCCCTCCGGAAGCCCCGCAACGCCGCCACCATCGCCGTTCCGTCGCCGGCCACCGAAGCTCGCCGCCGTTCGATTCGCCGCTGACAGGACATCCCCGAGCCCACTGACCAACCCTGCGGAACCGCGGTGAGCTCCTCTGCCGTTCGCCCCTTTTTCCCGTCGCTCCGCACGCTCCCTAGCGCTAGCGCTGCCGTGCCCGAAGCTCGCCGCCGCCGCGCCTCATCGCCGGCGTGGCTAGAGCCACCACAGCTCGAATCCGAGCACACCGCTGTGCTCAGAGAACTCCCAGGAGCCCGTAGCGCCCACCAGCCCCTCCTCCCATGCACCATAGCGCCATCTCCGCTGTTGCCCGAGCTCCGGCCGCCGTCGCGAGCTCGACTCCGGCGAGTACAGCGCACCCCGTCCGCTCCTTCCTGCTCCGTTGGATGCGGAAGAGCACGGGCTACGCCCCGGTGGTCTCCGCGAGTCCAGCCGCCGCCTGTAGCTCAAGTCCGGCGAGCTCCCGCCGCAGTTTTGGTCGTCGCCGGCCGAACTCCGGCGAAGTCGACGTGGCTTAGTTAATTAGTCACTAACCCCCCACCTACTGACGCTGACAAGTGGGCCCCAGGGCTTAGTCAAAGCTAACCAGCCCGGGTCAACGCGGGATTAGTCCCTGTGTCACTGACGTGTGGACCCCACATGTCAGGTTTGACCCGGGGCAGCCCTGTTGACTTGCTGATGCAAGCATGACGCAGTGCTGATGTCATAACTCATTTTCTGGATTTAACTTAATTCTGAAATTCCAGAAAATAACTAAAACTTCAATAAATCATAGAAAATTAACCGTAACTCCAAATTAAATAAATTATATATGAAAAATTATTAGAAAAATTCAAGGAATCCATCTGTACCATTTTCATGCATGTTAGAACAACTTATAGCTGCTGTTTAGCACAAATCAATTAAATGGCATTTGAATAATCACATATGGAGTTGAATCTGAATCTTATATTCAAACCAACTTCATTTAATCTGTTGCTAGTTGCATTAGCCCAAAACACATCCATTTTGCCATGTCATGATCATGCATCATATTGTGCATTGCATTGATCGTGTTTTTCTGTATTTGCCGGTAATTGTCCCCTCTCGATAGACGTGTACCGCCGATGTGATCGATGACACCGATGAAGAGCTATATTATCTTCAGAAGTGCCAGGCAAGCAAAACCCCCTTGTTCATTCCGATACAATCCTACTCTCTCGCTCCTGCTCTCTTTTAATGCATTAGGACAACACCGATTTATCTGTTACTTGCTGCGGTAGCTGAACCCCTTTATCCTTTGCATGACCTGTCATTGCCACAGTAAATAGATGAAACCCACTAGCATGAGTAGGAGTTGTTTGAGCCCTGATGTGTCTACTCATTCATGTTTGTTTGTCATGCCTGCTATCGCTTAGAGTTGAGTCAGGTCTGATTCATCGGGGATGAATCAGGGGTGTGTGAACATGTCCTACGGTGTGTGAGCTAAGCGTGTGAACACGATTTGGTAAAGGTAGCGGTGAGAGGCCATGTAGGAGTACATGGTGGGTTGTCTCATTGCAGCCGTCCTCAGGAACTGAGTTCTGTGTTTGTGATCCATGATTCAGCTAC
>NW_021289076.1:0-722 GCF_002162155.2 Triticum dicoccoides
GTGGTCAAAGTGGGTCAAACCCACCGGCGACGTGACGCCGGCGAGGCCCGAGACGGCGGCGCGATGCGGGATCGCGCTACAGGGCACGGGCGAGGCTGTGCTTGGGCTCGTTGGAGAGCCCTTGCTCCCGCGCGTCGAACGGTGGTGGTGGCCGGGCCTGAGGTGGCCGGAGTCGTCGACGGCGAGCTCGTGAGCGGCGGCCGGAGTTCGGGTGCGGTCGGAGTCGGCGTTGCAGGGTGTTTGGGGAGGCGTTGGTGCGTGCTGCGTGCTCCTAGTGAGGCGTGGAGCACGATAGTGTGCTCGGTTGGGCGCTACGGTGACCGTGGCCACGACGGCGACATCGCCGGCGGCGTGGAGCTCTCGGCCAAGGTGGGGCTAAGGCCTAGAGGTCGAAAGAGACCCGGGAAGAAGGGGGAAACGACTCGGGGGCTTACCGCGGTTGCAGTGGGCGTCGAAGCGGGCTCGGGGACGCGCTGGAGACGGCGAATTCGTCGGCGACGGTGGTCGGAGCCCGAAGAGGGGAACGGCGGCGTGACGGCGATGCAGAGCTTCCGGAGATCCGTGGAGCGGTGGGGAGGAAGAGGAGGTCGAGGCGGAGCTCCTGAGCTAGTCGGGGGAGTGAGGGGTGGCCGGAGATGGCTGCTATGGCGAACGGCGGCGACGGTGGTGTTCGGCCGTGTGAGAGAGAGAGAGCGATGGAGAGGAGGGGAGAGCCGGGGGAG
>NW_021289077.1:0-997 GCF_002162155.2 Triticum dicoccoides
ATTTACCGGATTTCGAGGGAGAAGACTCGGCAAACATTTTGCCATTTTATCACGGAGTTCAAGGGAGTCATGTGTATGCTGAGTACCCATGCCAAAAACTCCGCAAAAAAGTTTCGAAAGTTGGTAAACATCTAACCCTTCGTGAAACCTCACTTACAAACATGGGTGCAGGCTCAAGCGCAGCAACCGCAAAAAACCCTCGCCTGGCCCCATCCTCCTCTGCCTCGTTGTCATCTCTCGTTCTCCCGCGGGGCGTTGGCCATGGATCCGGTAGCACCCGCAGAGAGCGCCGCCTCGGCAACTGGCGCAAGCGCCGGTGTGGTCGCCGCCGCACCCACGGCCACATCCGCCATCGCTCGCGCGGCCATGGGCACTGCCGGCCTTCCTCCTCTTCCTCGCACGGACACTCGCATCCACATGTATGAGCGCACGATGTGAGTTCCTCATCACATTTTATCTTTTTTTTTTCTTTTTGATTAGTAAGCGTGCATGTGAAACACCCGTATCTTCAAGGAGTTATGATACACTCTCTCCTAACATGTACCACTACACAAGATATGGGCGGCGATAGTTTACATCCACTCTTTTGTTGTCAAGATAGTGGGTCTCCAAGCATGTACATATGGTTCACATTGGTGGTTGCAGGGGCATCACATCAATGCCGAGGACGACACCCTGGGGCGTGTCCTAGTGAACCAAAAAATTGAGCATTGTCGGAGGCATGGCTTTGGTCATGGTAGTTGGCTCTTCTTCGGCATGTCCGTGAGATTACCTCGGCTGCTTATTGATGTGAAGTCGAAACTGCGGTGCGAGGCTCCGATAGCGTACGATGACGAGCGACATGTGGTCTGCTCGGCGATCTCCTGTGACACCAACCTTGCTTTGTTCTCCGTAGTTTCTCCGCCGGAGTCAGGAGCTGCGTTGTCTTGCGGTGGGCGGATGGCGTTCTGTCTTGTAAGTGTAGTGTTGTTCTGCAACTAATAGGGCTGTTTTTTTT
>NW_021289078.1:0-1266 GCF_002162155.2 Triticum dicoccoides
GCTCAGGCCACCTTTTCTCGGTTAATGAACTCAATCTTCATGGAGTATCTGGATAAATTCGTCGTAGTTTATCTCGATGATATACTCATCTACTCTAAGAACGAGGAAGAACATGCCGAACATCTAAGGCTAGTGTTGCAGAAACTTCGAGAGCATCGCCTTTATGCCAAGTTTTCCAAATGTGAATTTTGGTTGTCAGAAGTGACCTATCTGGGTCATGTAATATCTGGTAAAGGTATTGCTGTTAACCCTGAGCGAGTTCAAGCTGTCCTTAATTGGACTCCACCTGAATCGGTCAAGCAAGTTCGGAGTTTTCTGGGCTTAGCGAGCTATTGTCGTCGCTTTGTTGAGAACTTCTCCAAAGTTGCCAAACCTTTAACCGAACTCCTCAAGAAAGATAAGAAGTTCGAATGGACTCCACAATGTGAGCACAGCTTTCAGGAACTGAAAAGACGCCTGACTTCTGCTCCCGTACTGGTACCGCCAGACTTCTCCAAGGACTTTGTTATCTACTGCGACGCCTCGCGACAAGGACTAGGTTGCATTCTCATGCAAGATCGACATGTAATTGCCTACGCTTCACGGCAATTGCACCCACATGAGGAGAATTATCCTACTCATGATCTAGAGCTTGCAGCCGTAGTCTATGCACTCAAGACTTGGCGACATTACCTCCTCGGTAACCGTTGCGAAATATTCACTGATCACCAAAGTCTGAAGTACATTTTCACCCAACCGGATTTGAATCTCAGACAAAGACGTTGGGTGGAGTTGATCACAGACTTCGACTTAGGAATAACCTACACCCCAGGGAAAGCCAACGTCATGGCTGATGCGCTAAGCCGTAAATCTTATTGTAACAACCTGATGTTACAGCAAAGTCAACCGCTTCTCCATGAGGAATTTCGGAAGCTTAACCTTCACATTGTTCCTCAAGGTTTTCTTTCCACCTTGGTGGCGAAACCTACCCTTACGGATCAGATCATCAAAGCACAGAAGGTAGATCCGGGAATTTCCCGCATCAAGAGAAACATCAAGAAAGGAGTTGCGAATTGTTTCTCCATTGATGATCAAGGGGTCGTATACTTCGGGAATCGACTAGTGGTTCCCAAGGTGCGAAACCTGAGGCGATTGATCCTTAAGGAAGCTCATGAATCTCCTCTCACCATTCATCCCGGTAGTACCAAGATGTATCAGGACCTACGCCAAAGGTTCTGGTGGACTAGGATGAAGAGAGAAATTGCTCAGTATATTGCTAATTGCGAC
>NW_021289079.1:0-3422 GCF_002162155.2 Triticum dicoccoides
GTGCGAGAATCGATGCAAGTCTCCATCTTTCAAACAGTTCTTTCATGGTATGCTTGGGTGCTCTTTCTTTCCTTTGGATGGGGATCTTGGGATGCCTGTGGTCACCCCTGTATCCTCCAATGCGGTTGTGATCTCTGTCATCTCCCAACCCATGTCTAACCAAGTCATCTCTGATGAACTCAGTAAGTGGGATCTCGAAGGATGGGATTGGCAGATCAACCAGGTTTCGGAGAGGGAGTTTGCTGTTACCTTCCCCACGAAGGAACGTCTCAAGATGATGGCGTCATGCTCTAGATTTACCCTTCCTCTCAACCAGGTGATGGTTTTTGTTAAGGCCACTGTTGACGGTGCCAAAGTTGTGGCTTCGCTGTCTCAAACCTGGGTGCTACTTGATGATGTGCCTTCCGGGCTTCACAATGCTCGTTTCCTAATGGCCTTTGGTGGGTTAGTTGGCAAACCTGTTCCAGTTGATGATGCCTCTCTAGAGCCTCGTGGTTCTATTCGCATGAAGATTCGGTGCTTGGATTTGTCTCGTGTTCATGGTTATATTGATGTCTTCCCCGCTACAGATGCTTATCGGATCCGTCCTTGTACTGAGGGCATGGTGGCCCATCAGGTGCCTCCTCCTCCTCCCCCACCCGCCAAGGCTTCCAAACCCTGACCCTTCTGATGGTGGCGGCAATATGGGTGCGGGCAGCAATGCCAATCCGTTTACCATGTCGGAATGGGAGGTCATGGGGTCGGAATCTCGTGGCATGTTTGACTTAGGACCTCCTGGTTCTGGTGGTGGTGGGGCTACCAAGGATGCGGCTCACAAGGAGGATGCTATGGATGTTGTTGATCTTGGTGGGGCTACTGCTTTCTCTGGGGCGTGCTCCAATATTCCTGATGCCATTGCTCGACCAGCCTCTCCCTCTATGTCTGGCATCGTGGACGTGCCTCCAGACTCGTCGGTTCTTCCTTCCAGCCCGTGTAGCAAGATGCAAAAGAAGAAATCGTCAGTGCGCAAGTTTTCTGCTAAAAGTAGGGCATCTTCTGGGAGTAAGCAACAGGGGGTGCGTTTGTGTTGTCGTCTGGACGATGATCTCGGTGCGGCTGCGGCTGAGATGTAGGGGACGGGGGGTGCTTCCTCCCCAGCGGCCCGATCCTCTACGGTGCCGGTCCGGTCCCATGTGTCTACGGCTAGGAAGGGCCTCCGTTGCCCCAAAAGCACGGTTCCTATTCAAGAGCGGGCGGAGCGCCGGGCGGCCGCCAAGGATCTATGCCCCAGGTATCATTAATCCCCCTTCTCCTATTCGTTTGGTGCTGCCTTCTCTGCCTGATTCCCATCTCTTGAATATTCTCTCCAATATCGGTGTTTCTGTTGATCGCCAATGCTGGGTCCCCGTCCTCTTTACTCTCTTTGATCCATTTGAATGTGGAGGCCCAAACGGCCAGTGCTAGGGCCAAGGAGGTTGGTGAGGTTTGTGGGGTGGTGGATGGTGGTGGCCCTCCTCCTGCTACATCAAAAAAGGGGCGTTCTTCCAGGTCTAAACCTTGCTTGGCCTCGAGCAGGTTGAGTCTCTGTATCAAGAACCTCTCTTTTAAATGAAAGTGGCATTTTGGAACATCGGGGATTTCGGTGCTCGATTAGGTGTTCGATTAAGTTTGATTATTGATGGGATCTGAATTGATGATTCAAACATTATTCTGGGGCATTTGCATGATTTCTTTGCTGGCCTGTTAGCTGGTAGGCCAGCTTCTGGCTTTGTGATTTCCACTTGAGAGAATTCCTTATTTAACACTGTCTTAAATTTTGTTTCCGTATTTGACACTGAAAATATTTCTCTTCCTTATCTATCATCGAGGTTAAATTGTATGCCTTTTATAACACTTCTGTCTTCCGTCTATTTTGAGCCTTAACGGTGTTAAATGAAACCTGAAAAGACCCTTTTGCCCCTAATGTGATTTTTCACCAAAATTTCAATACATGCATGCATGCATGTATGATTAGCTGGGTGTATTGGGTGTATACGCATACAAGACGGCACAGGAATACCCGAATACGCATGCGCACATTGTATGGTGCGGGCACATGTGAGGCAGAGCTAATTAGCTTAGGTTACATGCAGCAACCCGTCAAAAAAAACTTTACATGCAGCAATGAATCCATCAAGAGATAGCACACGTACGAGCACATGCACACACCAGCTTCATGACCAATCGTGCATATATATTTAGGCGACTACTAGGCACGGGCGCGCTGGCCCAACAGTTGGGCCGGTCGTGCCCCAGCCACCTGATGCAGCGCAGCACAGCCGTTCGATCTGGCTCTCACGTCCTCTTCTCCCCCGCCCCTCGCCTTTCTCTTCTTCCCGAGTGACACGGCCGTCCCCAAGCCCGCGCCGATTACCCCGAGCGAGCGACCCCCGCGCCGATTACCCCGAGCAAGACAGCCGGCCTCGAAGCTCGCCGTCTCGCCCGCTTACCATCCTTGCCGGGCAGCCGCGGTTCCAGCAAAAAACAACGATCCTACCTTGTAGCAAAACACAACTACAGTTTCCAACTCTGCCGTGGTGGCCAATGCAGGTCGCTGCAGTCGCAGTTCTAGCACACACAGACGCGGGTTGCAGCACTCCCCGACCACAGTCCCAGCTCACCGCCCCCATGGTTTCCAGCTCGTCGTGGTGACCGTCATGCTCACCACGGTGACTGCCTCGCTCACCGCGGTCACCGGTTCCAGCAAAAACAGTTCACGGTTACAGCTCCCCCACACTACGGTTGTAGCATTCACGTCGTCGTCGTGGCGCCTTGCCAGCGAGGTAGTAACAAAAACAAATGCCGGTTGCAGCGCCTCAGGACGTCGGTTGTAGCTCCTCGAGACGTCGGTTGCAACACCCCGCCGCGTGGATCATCGACCGTCGTCCATGGTTTTAACATTCCTAGTCCATGCTTGTACCACCTGTCAAAAGGCTTATAGCTCATCCGTACGTCGGTGGCAACCCTCGCGGCGGTTCCAACTGAAAAGATGTTCACTGTGGCTGTACGAAAAAACCAGTTTACCGGTATCAGCTCCGCCCATCGCTGGTCACCCCGCTTGGCTGCTTGTCGCAGCATCCCGTCGCGCATGGCCATGGGGACTGCCGGACTGGCACGCCATGGCGAAGAGCACGGCCATGGAAATGGCACGGCAGCCCTGTCCCGAGGGGCGAGCGAACGGCACAGGAGACGGGAGCTGAGGCCAGCCTGGACCCATGGAGTTTGCTGCCTTGGCTCCCCCGACGCCGTGTGTATCTAGAGGAGCGAGAAAAGAAGGGGATTTCGCTCGAGGAAGAAGAAAAGAAAGGGATAAGGTGTGCACTTTGTGTGGGCCTAGGGGTGTGAGTGCGCGAGCAACGACGCGACCGGCCGAAACTCGGCTGGTCGTCCGATTACAAATGTTT
>NW_021289080.1:0-5404 GCF_002162155.2 Triticum dicoccoides
CACGGGGCTCATCTTGCCTGCTGCGGGTTCGGTCGCCGGTGGCCGAGGAGCTGAGGATCTCATGGATCGAGGGGAGGAGGCTGATTGCGAGGGGATCAAGAGGAGGAGGTGGTTGCCGGCTCCGGTTGGGCAGGTGGATTGGGAGTAGATCCCAAGGAGGAGGAGGCAGGAGGAGTGGTGGCGGCGGCGATGGGTAGGATGGGACAGGGGCCTAAAATTTAGGGTTGCTGCCTAGGATTGGACTATAAATACATAGTGCTGGATTTGGTTAGGGGCTATTTCGTCCCTCCGTTCGAAATCGGACGGTCGAGAAAATATAGGTTAGGAAGCCCGAATAATAAAACGGGGATGTTTTGTAGATGTTGGGGGATGATCCGAACCCAACGGTGATGACTGTCCGGGTCGGGTTCGGGCAAGTTTCGGACACGCACACGAGGGTGCTGCGAGCTGACAAGAGAGGTTAGGTGGACCTGGCGGTAGGTAGTGAGCTGTGCAGACGGTCTCGGGCTGAGAGAAGAGAAGAGAGGGAGGCCCGGCGACTGTTTCCGGAGACCGAAAACGTCCGACGTTAGACCCGCTATAATGCCGCTATAGTTTAACGGTTGGGCTATCAAACGAACTCCGAACGCGATGAAACTTGGCAGGCGGTCTACCTACACTATAATAAGACCGCACGTCAACTCTCATCCCATTCCGAGAACATTTTCCGGCCACTTATAAAATACTATTTCGGACATGCCGCGGGCGCGTGCAAGTGTGTCTGGGCTCAGAACGGACAACGGAAGGAACGAGGAGACCGGGACAGATGCAAGTTTTGAAAACATGATGATGCAATGCACATGATGACATGATGAAATGCAACACGCAAGCCAATGACAAGACAACAACAACGAATAACTGAACGACACCTGGCACATCGGTCTCGGGGCGTTACAACACTCCACCACTACGAGAGGATCTCGTCCCGAGATCTAGGATTGCACCGGAGGGAAAACGAAAGGGAAAGAGAAGCGGTAAAACTAAATTGCTTCTTTGACCAATGAGTGAAACCAAAGAACCTTGCGAGGTTGAACAAATTCGAGAAAAGAATACCACGAAGGTGAACTAGGTCGAAAACACTCCGTTAGAAATGAGGGACAAAGAGCATTGCGAAAACCTTGAGGTTGAAGGGAAGATAAATATAGAAAAACACGCCGGTTAAGGAAGGGGATCAAGGAAGACCAAAATTCGGGCAGCACTCCGGTTTAAAAGAAAAAGAATTGAATAATAACTTGATAAGATGAGAAGATACTTGAGCAAAAGGCACAACACTCTGGTTAAAAGGATAAGCACGAACAAAACATGGTTCTGCCAATCCGAGAAGATGGGTTGAGGAGAGCAACAACACAATGCCTCCGGAACAAAGGGAAACAAGATCTTGAGAGAGCACGGATACAACAAATGCTAGAATGGAGTTGTTGAAAACCAACAACGAAAAGAATAAGCTTGTAGTGGGCTTATGGAAAACATCTTAAAATTATGAGGTGACAACCGGCCACTAACGGAAACGATTGCTAGCTTTAGATCGACGAAGAGATGAACACTTCTTCCACCAAGATGATAAAGAGATAACTTGGATCATTGGCAAGCACCACAAATAGCAACATTCCCAATGGAAGGCTTTTAGGTGAAATATGACACAAGATAACTCCAAAGAAGAGATTGATGGATTTAAAATATCTCATTCTTGATAACTTGTGACTCATGAAACACGAAGGGAACATTATCAAGAATAACATAATACCACCTCAAAAGATAAGGTAGAAAGAATTGCACTTCGAAATGCAAGATGAAGAATACTTGAGCTCCTCAAAACAAAACATGTGTTGAGCACCATGTTTATTTTTGAGTATAGCTTGGCTGATCTTAACTTCAAGAGAAATCTTGAAGAACAATTGAAGAATGGAAAGAATCCTTGATGAACCATCATGTAGAACCTCCATGAAGAACTCCGGTAAACAAAAGGAATGAAAAGAAAGAGAAATTGAAAACACAAGGTGAGTCCTTGCAATGATTTAGATGGATCTCCGTGATAATTAGAGCTTGGAACTCCGGGAAAAAGAGAAGATGAAACAAATGAAACCGAGAATTTTAAGGGCCTCCGGAATAAAGAATTAATCACTTGGATGAACAAGAATAAGAATTATGTTATGCTTATCCTTCACCAATTAAATTGATGACAATCAACGGATTTGGCATACTACTTATTCTTGTAGAAAGGATTAAGAGAGATATAGCGCAAACTTTAGAAAATCTTCATGAACCACCGGTGGAATTTGGAAACAACGAATGAATTGATATGATAACCAAGGAAAGAGAACTCTTGAACGAACCACCGTAAGAATTGAAATTGAACGTAGCAAATGCACAAATCACCGGGAAGAATTGCAAAATGAATGAAGATACTTTAGGGTATTTAGATACATGAGAACGAAGAGATCAAGAACTGATTAGAGGATATTCGATTGATGCACCGGCAAGATAGGAGAATGATAACTGACAGCTGAGAATGAATAAACCTGAATTGATGGACTCCGGATGACAAATTGAGAAGACTCTTGAATATCTCCTTATGGGTGAAAAAGATTCTCACAATCGAAAACAATTATGAGAGGATGGCAACAAGCTAGCACCATGAATCTTGAAGAGAATAGAGCAAGATTAAAGAGAAACTCTTCTTCGGTCTTCAAATGATGAGAATGACAACGAGAAACACCACCAAGAATTATTGAGGCACACCGGAAGAATCAAAAGCGAAGAGGTTGAGCCAACTATGAAAAGAATTTGAAAGATCTTGGAGAAAAGCATTTGACTAATGATAACTCATTCTTACGTCAAACTTGGAGAAGAATTTAGGATAGCTCTGGGAAAATAGAAGAGTCAGGTAAGATCCTGGAAAAAGACCTGTGGGTTAGGGCCCACTCAAAAGAACACCGTTGAACAATTGCTTGAAAGGGAGGTTGCACCGGTTGAATTAAATGGCTTGAATGAGGTAACAACCTCGAAATAGTTAGAATTGATGCGGAGTGGAAACACGAATCTTCAGAGATATCTTCAGCACTCCGGAATAACAAATAGCGAGGAGTAGAATGATAATGAGGTGCACCGGTATGAGAAGACATAGAAATGAGGAAAAAGGTATGACCAACAAAACTTGACTTGAATCCACCGGAGAAGAGAAAGGAATGAGGAATGACGAACTAGTAGAACATCTTCTTGAGAACCACCGGGTAAGAACATTGACGGAAAAGAATGGAGAAACTTCACAAAAATAAAAGGATACTTGGTAAGGAAATCTTAGTCCTTGAGGAAAAAAAAGGGTGGGTGGGCGGGAAAAAACAAAGGCAGCTTGGAGACGGATGAAACAAACACCGTTGAGAAGAAATGATAATTGGTCTTGCAAATGTTGACGTGAACGGATCCACTTGAGGAGAGACACACCGGTAAAAAAAAGGATTGACAAGACAGACTCGATGATCAAGAAGGATTAGTATTCACATAGGAATATGAGAACATCATTTGGAAAAGGTATGGATTCAACATTTGACTCGAAGCAACTCGAATACCACAACTCAAAACAAAAACAAAGGACTGGCTTGCAGAATAAGCCGGAACAAACATATGATAGAGATTTCGTCCGAAGTTTTCTTGGTGGGGCCTACACGGGCTCGATCGTACAGCACCATCATGTACAAGGCAGTGCACATGACATACAAAGCGTCCCCGAGTCGGCATAGCCAAGGACTCTTTAAGACACAACGAGACCACTGTAAAAACGACCGTGAATAGGCGGACCACTAGACGTCGAACCTCAATTTCATATCATACATCCGTCGGAAAGATATCCTAAGAGCTACTTGAATTCCCACCTATGAAACTCCCGAAATTTTCTGGTTATGCAATCAGGTGTTGGGGATACAGGGGAAGCATAATATCTCACCCAAACTAACAAATCCTACATCCAGCTGTATCCATCCTTCAACACATAACCAAGAAACCTTCGAAAATCATCTACCTCAACCTTCGAAAAGCATCCGTTATACGAGTCATGGCAATACTCCCGTACTCACCTCAGTACTGGGTTATCGGGGTTATTTCACCAACAACTGCATAAAAGAGATTTTCGATGTCGGCGTACTAAACTCAGGTATTCCAGAACTGCAACGATAAAATTATGACGACAACACCTCAGAGCTCAACTCCCCGGGACACTTCCACTAAACCCCTGACAGGAGGCACCAAGACAATGTTCTCATCATAAAACCATCGGAACGATTCCAAGATACCCGCGTGATCCTAAATTTTTTTTTAGTGAAATTTGAGAAAAGAAGAGTCAAAACTCTACGTCAGGATGCCTTACCAGAGCGATGAGGAGACTGGGAAGTAAAAAGAATTCCTAAACTCTCCGATATATAATTCCTAAATGACTCAAAACATTTTTCTAGACACAACTCGGCTGCTAAAAACGATCAAGCAATGGGGCTCCTAAGGTCGGGGAAGGCTCTGATACCAACTTGTAACACCCTCGATGCGGCTATATCTCCCACGTGTCGAAGCACGACTTAGAGGCATAACCGCATTGAAAGCAATGTCGCAAGTGAGGTAATCTTCACACAACCCATGTAATACATAAGGGAAAGAGATACATAGTTGGCTTACAATCGCCACTTCACACAATTACATGAATAAAGCATTACATCATACAGATACAATCAAGGTCCGACTACGGAACCAAAATAAAAGAAGAACCCCAAATGCGACAAAGGTCCCCGATCGACCCCAACTGGGCTCCACTACTGATCAACTAGAACGGAAACAACACAAAGGACAAGATCTTCATCGAGCTCCTCCTGAGCTTGGTTGCGTCATCTGCACGGACTCAACGGCACCTGCAAGCTGTTTTTGGAAGTATCTGTGAGCCACAGGGACTCAGCAATCTCACACCCGCGAGATCAAGACTATTTAAGCTTATAGGAAGGATGGAGTAATGAGGTGGAGCTGCAGCAAGTGACTAGCATATATGGTGGCTAACATACGCAAATGAGAGCGAGAAGAGAAGGCAAAGCACGGTCGATAAAAGTATGATCAAGAAGTGATCCTATAGCAACCTACGTCAAGCATAACTCCAACACCGTGTTCACTTCCCGGACTCCGCCGGAAAGAGACCATCACGGTTACACACACGGTTGATGTATTTTAATTAAGGTCAACTTCGGGTTTTCTACAACCGGACGTTAACAAATTCCCATCTGCCCATAACCGCGGGCACGGCTTTCGAAAGTTCAAATCCCTGCAGGGGTGTCCCAACTTAGCCCATGACAAGCTCTCACGGTCAACGAAGGAATAGACCTCCACCCGAGACGTT
>NW_021289081.1:0-1445 GCF_002162155.2 Triticum dicoccoides
TGCCGCGACGAGAAGCTGTACCAATGGATGCGGGACTTGTTTCCGTCACTGACTCGACCTGGGCTGCCCGTGGACCCTGGCCCAGCAAACCCTATTTCACGACAATGACCGCAATGGGTCGGCCCAGCTAGAGTGTTCCAAGCCCCCGACAGGGTAGTTCGAAATATACATGTTACAAAAAACACTTCACACAAGTTTTAGAAAAAAATGTTACAGTGCATCTGAAAAGTGTTTAATGTGTGTAGAAAAAAAATACCTGTATACAAATAATTCATTTTTTAAACCTTTACAAAAAAATGTTTCACATGCACAACAAAAAATGTACGATGTGCACAACAAAAGTTAGACATCAAAACCACTATTTGAAAAAGAAATGTTAATCATGTATATGAATTTTTTAAACCTGTATAAATGTTTTTAGATGTATACCCAAAATATACAATGTGTACCAAGACAAGATATTAAAACATTGAACTTGTGTAGAAAATGTTATCATGTAGTTAGAAAATTTAAACATGTACACAAAAAATTAAACTTGTGTAGAACAATGTTTTAAATGTGTAAGAAAAAAATGAATGATGCATATTGTAAAAAGGAGAAGTCAAAACATATATTTGAAAAATATTAATCATGAATATGAAAAATGTTAAACATGTATAAAAATGTTTAGGTGTATACCAAATATGTACAATTTGTACAAAAACAGAATATATAAAAAACATATATTTGAAAAAAGCATTTAATTGTGTATTAAAAATTTGTTCTTGACGTATACGAAAAATGTACAATTTGTGAATGTGCTAAAGAAAAATAAAATAAAAAGATAAAAAAGTAAAACCAATGAGAAAAAGAAAACAAGAAAACCAGAGAACAGCCGATATAAAAAATGAAAAAGAAACAAAAGAAAAGTAAACAAGAAAACCAAGAAAAAAACAAAGAAACAAACCTGGAAAGAAACCAAGAAAACCAATGGAAAAAGAAAACGAACAAAGAAAACCAAAGCAAATCGAACTACAGCAACAGGGGGAGTATAGCTAACGCGACGACCCATGTGCGAGCCTTTCAAGCGAGCTAGATGGATATCTCGCTATAAGCAAAATATAGCATTCGTGGTCTTGTAGGGCGACCTGGTTGGCTGCTCGGTCATTTTTTTTTGAGAAACAAAAATGCATTGATCATCGGATTTCTTTTAGACAGTCTTGTGAAGCTTTTATTAAGTCGTCATAATGTTTGCATGGATGAAATTAAGGGATCCAAGCTGACCTAATCAAACATGACAGACATCCCTTAAGATAACGGTAATGTAAAAAATCTGACGTCAGACTTTTAACTTTTCAGCATGGCAAATCTAATGCTTCTGATGGCAAGTTTAGTTGGCACGAGGGTGGCAAACTTAGTTTACAAGAACGACAATTTCCTAACAAAAACAATATGGACTAATAAGA
>NW_021289082.1:0-1403 GCF_002162155.2 Triticum dicoccoides
TAAGGGGGGCACACCCCGGACACGTGTGTCGGGCGTTTGCAACAGCCACAACACTTCCAGACTTGTGAGAGGCCGCCTACGCAAGATATGGCGGCATGCTAGCCCCCGGAGGCCGCCGGCCACAGCCGTAGACGCGCGAAGGGCAATCCGCGTAGAGGGAATTTTTCGGATACTTCTCCATCACCAAAAATTATGAAAAAATACCATCATTCCTATAGCACATGTGCCCACGTCATGCAAAAAACTCATGATTTTATCGCGCTCCGAGTATTTAGTAATATTGACGCGGCATCATTACCGCAGAACGTCTACTACCGTGTCATCGCCGTCCGTGAGGGGGGGGCCACGCCCCGGAGAAGCGTCCCGCCTCTTCGGACATGCCACCACACCACCCCGCATGTATGAGGGCCCGGTGCGACGCTCCGGTGGCATTGCTACCCCCAGTGCCCCCATCCCGCCTAACCCTGTAGCGTTTGACCACGGGATCTAGCCCTTTGACTTTGCACGAACGGGCTTTGACCAGTGGACCTCCCCACCCGGTTGTGTTAGGTCAGCCCATAGGAACACTTTGGAGCAACATCCGGGCCAGACCCACAGCAAGATCCCCTCCTTGTAGACCCCACGCGTCGGTTTCCCCCCTCCAGGTGCTGGCGGCGGCGCCGTCCGTGAGGGGGGCACACCCCAGACACGCGTGTCGGGCGTTTGCATCCGCCACAACACTTCCAGACTTGCGAGAGTCCGCCTACGCAAGATTTGGCGGCATGCTAGCCCCCGGAGGCCGCCGGCCATAGCCGTAGACGCGCGAAGGGCAATCCGCGTAGAGGGAATTTTTGGGATACTTCTCCATCACCAAAAAATATGAAAAAATACCATCGTTCCTATAGCACATGTGCCCACGTCGTGCAAAAAAACTCTTGATTTTATCGCCCTCCGAGTACTTAGTAATATTGACGCCGCATCGTTACCGCAGAATGTCTACTACCGTGTCATCGCCGTCCGTGAGGGGGGGCCGCGCCCCAGAGACGCGTCCCGCCTCTTCGGACATGCCACCACTCCACCCCGCATGTATGCGGGCCCTGTGCGATGCTCCGGTGGCATTGCTACCCCCCCCAGTGCCCCCGTCCCGCCTAACCCTGTAGCGTTTGACCACGGGATCTAGCGCTTTGACTTTGCATGTACGGGCTTTGACCAGTGGACCTCCCCACCCGGTTGTGTTAGGTCAGCCCATAGGAACACTTTGGAGCAACATCCGGGCCAGACCCACAGCAAGATCCCCTCCGTGTAGACCCCACGCGTCCGTTTCCCCCCTCAAGGTGCCGGCGGCGGCGTCCGTGAGGGGGGGCACACCCCGGACACGCGTGCCGGGCGTTTGCAACCGCCACAACACTTCCAGACTTGTGAGA
>NW_021289083.1:0-2380 GCF_002162155.2 Triticum dicoccoides
TGCACTACATGTCAAAAAGCTAAGTCACGACTCAATCCCCATGGTTTATATATGCCTTTGCCTGTACCTAGTGTTCCTTGGGAGGATATATCTATGGACTTTGTTTTAGGTTTACCTCGAACAAAGAAGGGGAGGGATAGCATATTTGTTGTCGTGGATAGATTCTCGAAAATGGCACACTTTATACCATGTCATAAAAGCGATGATGCTGTTAATGTTGCTGATTTGTTCTTTCGTGAAATTATTCGCTTGCATGGTGTGCCAAATACTATTGTTTCAGATCATGATACTAAATTTCTTAGCCACTTTTGGAGATGTTTATGGGCTAAGTTGGGGACTAAACTGCTTTTTAGTACTACTTGTCACCCCCAAACTGATGGACAAACTGAAGTAGTCAATAGAACGTTGTCTACTATGCTTAGGGCTGTTTTGAAGAATAATAAGAAAATGTGGGAGGAATGCTTGCCCCATATTGAATTTGCTTATAATCGTTCATTGAATTCTACTACTAAGATGTGCCCTTTTGAAGTTGTGTATGGTTTCCTACCTCGTGCACCTATTGATTTGTTGCCTCTTCCATCTTCGGAGAAGGTTAATTTTGATGCTAAACAACGTGCTGAATTGATTTTAAAAATGCATGAGTTAACTAAGGAAAACATTGAGCGTATGAATGCTAAATATTAACTTGCTGGAGATAAGGGTAGAAAACATGTTGTGTTTGCACCTGGAGATCTTGTTTGGTTACATTTGCGTAAGGATAGATTTCCTGATTTGTGCAAATCAAAGTTAATGCCACGTGCTGATGGTCCCTTTAAGGTGTTAGAAAAAATAAATGATAATGCATATAAACTTGAGCTGCCTGCAGATTTTGGGGTTAGTCCCACTTTTAACATTGCAGATTTGAAGCCTTATTTGGGTGAGGAAGATGAACTTCCGTCGAGGACGACTTCATTTCAAGAAGGGGAGGATGATGAGGACATCAATACAATTGTTACACCCACAGCCCCTGCTGCTATACATACTGGACCAATTACTAGAGCTCGTGCACGCCAACTAAATTACCAGGTACTTTCGTTTCTTGGTAATGATTCTAATGTTCATGAGAATATGATGCTGCCTAAATTGGATACATTTGTTTTTCTTACAAATGAAGGGCCTAGCTTGGAGGAGGATGAACATTGGAGCAAGAACAAGCATGGAGATGATGGCATGCGCAAGGGGAACAAGAACGGAGTTACAAGTGATGATTTCAGGACTTTGAAGCCACCATAATGGGTGCATGAAGCCTTGGACGAAATATACAAGATGCTACTTCATAAATTTCGTCCCGAGGCTATTTTAGGTGCTGCGTCACCTTATTATTGGGCCAGGCCCATGTAATTTCGAAATACATAAGTATAGGCTATTTTTAGAGTCCGTATGTGTGGGGAAACAAGAGATAGGGTTGATTTCGGACCCCTCCACCAAGGGCAACGAAATTCCCCCCTCTTCCTCCATATATACAGCCCTTAGGGCATCGTTTAGACTTTGGGGTTTTGTTTAGATTAAAAGTTCGCTATAGCTGCAACTTCGCGTACTTCGTTTGTGTTCAACGACCAGACAAAGGCGTCACAGAACCCCACCTTGATCAATAAAGCTTTCATCTTATATTCGCAATATCCAGATTGCAATCTCAGTTTCTTGCTTGTTCTTCGTTTGCTCGCAGGAAACAGACCCTCGTGGTCAGGTTGATCGTGCTCCGGCGTGGTCAATAACCTCTCGGAGTTGGTTTAGCGATTGCTAAGGCGCGACGTCCTCGCACGTTCGTAGTCGGATCGTCAAAGTCGACTGCCACCAAAGCGATATCCATCATCTCATCGAAAGACGGGACACCTTTGCCTCTATCAGCTAATAAAGCAAAACAGGAGACGAATAAGAGTGAAAATCAGATTGTGGCAAAAGAATTTGAGCAACAAATGAAGCCTAATAATAAACCATCTAGTGTTGCTTCTGAAATTAAATTGAAAAGTGCATGTTTATTTGCCACCAAATCTGATATTGATGAGCTAGATTTCAGCAAATCTGTTTACTATGCTTTTGTGTGCAAAGAGGCATTATTTTCATTCGAGGACGTGCCTTCCTCTTTGCCTCCTGCTGTCACTAACATTTTGCAGGAGTTCGCTGACGTCTTTCCACAAGACGTGCCACCGGGATTACCGCCTATTCGAGGGATTGAGCATCAGATTGACTTAATTCCCGGTGCTTCACTGCCAAACCGTGCACCATACCGTACCAATCCAGAGGAGACGAAGGAGATTATGCGTCAAGTACAAGAGCTTCTCGACAAAGGTTATATACGCGAATCCCTTAGTCCTTGTGCTGTTCCTATTATTCTAGTGCC
>NW_021289084.1:0-1827 GCF_002162155.2 Triticum dicoccoides
GTCAGCCGACGCCCCCCAGTCCACAACGTCCGGCGGGTGATCAGACGCCGCCCCCCAGTCCTCGTCCGGCGGGTGATCAGACGCCGCCCCCCAATCCACCTCCGGCAAAGAAGCAGAAGCAGTCCTGGATTATTAACCCAGACCCTTATGTACCTAAGACCACAAAGGTACCGGAGCCATCACTGAAGCCTCTCCCCACAAGGCCTTGGGAACGTAGTGCCGAGGAAACTGCCGCGGCCGCGGCTGCTGATCATGAGAAATGGAAGGCGGACTGCAAGAAGAAAAGAGAGCCCGAGCCCAAGCCAGTATTTTCTGATGAGCAAAAGAAGTGGGCTAAGTCATTTTTGAGCACACCGTCCCAAGCCGCGAAGAATCTGCCTGACGACTATGCACGTGAACTTCGTAGGCAGTCACTCATGTTGAAGGAGAAGAAAGAGCGGGCGGAGAACCAGGAGAACAAAGCCTTGGAGGAGGCCGAGAAAACAGAATTAGAAAGTAAAAAAAGCGGGAAACGAGTTTCCCAGCTCGGGGAACAAAGTAAATAATCGATTGCCCCGCTTATAGTGAAAGCCGCCGGTCCGGATGACCCTGACATCATAGCAGCTGCGGCAGCACATGGATTGACTGTAACGAGTGCCAGAGAACAAGCGGCCAACTTAGGTATTACTCTTCGTGAACTGTTAGGCCTTGATGAGGCGCTAGTGAAGGAGGTAGTAATTACATATGTGAAGAATGGGCCTCTCGTCGAGCCTGCGCAGGAAGAGGATCTACCTCCACAAATGAAAGGTCTGCTGAAATGGTACAAGGGTTACATAAAAAATAAAAACGCCAAAGAATATATTTATGCGGAAGTTAGATATGAGCATCACTTCAAACATTACTATGTACAAATTCATCTGAGTGAATTGTTCCAGCTTTTCAATCTGCGCGAGCTCGACAAATCTATCATCAGTTGCTACGTTTTGTAAGTGATTTATTTCTACCCCATCTCGTTCATATTGCCTGCACTATATATATGTCCTAACTATATTGTTGTGTCCGCTATTATACATGCAGAATGAAGATTAAGGAATGCAGAGTAAGGAACATCCATGATGTTGGGTTCATTGACCCACACATCGTTAATGGATATGTGTTGGAGCATCACCCCGCCGACATGGAGGCAGACCTGTGGCAGTTTCTTACAAAGCAGGAACTCAAAAGTGATATTCTATTTCCTTACCATTTTGGGTGAGTGTTTCTGTCTTGAGCACATTCTCTTTTGTTTACTCCATGCATGGTATGTGGCCGGCTAATTGATGAGTTATGCATGACGTACTGTGCATGTATCGTGTCCGCAGGTTCCACTGGATTCTGCTAGTAATTAAAGTTGACACATCAGAATGTCTCGTCCATGACTCTCTGAATAAGGATCCAAAGCTTTGGGGCGGCATGAGAAGAATGCTGCAGAAGTAATTATTTTCATTCATTTGCGCTCTATATCGATCAGCCTATTTCGTTCATTTCCTAATATCAAGTAACTAATAACTCTCTTGTTCATTTAATTTTCTTTGCCTCGTAGGGTTTGGAGACGGTTCGTAGATACAAAGGTCGGTGAATTCAAAAAAGAGCTAGAATTCAAAAGGTCAAAGGCTAAGAATGGTGAGGATATTCAGCCAGCGGGGACCAATCTATGTGCATACTATGTCTGTGAGATGATCCGGAGATACACCTCTGAGCGGCGGGTTCCGAGTGATACCAATGCTCAGAGGAATAACCTCCGGATGATGCTTAGTCCAGAAGCTCGCTTCCGACCACTTCAAGAGGAACTAGCTGGATGGTTCAGGA
>NW_021289085.1:0-1007 GCF_002162155.2 Triticum dicoccoides
ATCTCATGGTCGAAGGAAGAGATACTTGACACTTGCAAAGCTCTAGCAAAACGAACTACACGATCTTTTATGCTATGCTTAGGATTGGGTCTTGTCCATCACATCATTCTCCTAATGATGTGATCCCGTTATCAACGACATCCAATGTCCATAGTCAGGAAACCATGACTATCTGTTGATCACAACGAGCTGGTCAACTAGAGGCTTACCAGGGACATAGTGTGGTCTAAGTATTCACACGTGTATTACGATTTCCGGATAATACAGTTATAGCATGAATAAAAGACAATTATCATGAACAATGAAATATAATAATACTTTTATTATTGCCTCTAGGGCATATTTCCAACAGTCTCCCACTTGCACTAGAGTCACCAATCTAGTTACATTGTGATGAATCGAACACCCATAGAGTTCTGGTGTTGATCATGTTTTGCACGCGAGAGAGGTTTAGTCAGCGGATCTGCGACATTCATATCCGTGTGCACTTTGCAAATCTCTATGTCTCCATCTTGAACATTTTCACGGATGGAGTTGAAACGACGCTTGATGTGCCTGGTCTTCTTGTGAAACCTGGGCTCCTTTGCGAGGGCAATAGCTCCAGTGTTGTCACAGAAGAGTTTGATCGGCCCCGACGCATTGGGTATGACTCCTAGGTCGGTGATGAACTCCTTCACCCAAATCGCTTCATGTGCTGCCTCCGAGGCTGCCATGTACTCCGCTTCACACGTAGATCCCGCCACGACGCTCTGCTTGCAGCTGCACCAGCTTACTGCTCCACCATTCAACATATACACGTATCCGGTTTGTGACTTAGAGTCATCCAGATCTGAGTCGAAGCTAGCGTCGACGTAACCCTTTACGACAAGCTCTTCGTCTCCTCCATAAACGAGAAACATGTCCTTTGTCCTTTTCAGGTACTTCAGGATATTCTTGACCGCTGTCCAGTGTTCCTTGCCGGGATTACTTTGGTATCTTGCTACCAAACTTACGGCAAGGTTTACATC
>NW_021289086.1:0-1272 GCF_002162155.2 Triticum dicoccoides
TTCGAAGAATACAAGCAAAATGCAGATCCGAGTGACTTGCTGCGATCCAAGAAACCCGCCACAGAGTCTGCATTTCAGTCGTCCGGTGAGACGAAGCCTGTTCACATTCACCCGACCGACCCCGATGCAGCTCCGACCCGCATCTCCACAACACTCGACCCAAAATAGGAAGAAGCGCTCATCCAGTTCCTCCGTGAGAACTGGGACATTTTTGCATGGAAGCCCGCTGACATGCCAGGTGTTCCCAGGGGACTGGCTGAGCATCGCCTAAGAGTCGACTCATCTGCAAAACCAGTCAAAGAGCATCTTCGGCGGTCCGCCGTCCAGAAGAGAAAAGCCATTGGTGAGGAAGTGGCTCGACTGTTGGCGGCAAGATTTATCCGAGAGATATACCACTCCGAGTGGCTCGCTAATGTCGTCATGGTTCCTAAGAAGGACAAGTCGCTCCGAATGTGCATTGATTTCAAGCACATCAACCGGGCCTGCCCGAAAGATCATTTTCCTCTCCCTCGCATAGATCAAATTGTTGACTCGACCGCGGGATGCGAGAGACTGTATTTTCTAGATGCCTACTCCGGGTACCACCAGATCCGTCTGTACGGACCCGACGAGGTAAAAACAGCTTTCATCACTCCATTCGGGTGCTTCTGCTATATCACCATGCCATTCGGCCTCAAGAATGCCGGAGCCACATTTATGCGAATGATTCAGAAGTGTCTACTCACTCAAATCAGTCGGAATGTGGAAGCATATATGGATGATATCGTTGTCAAGTCACGAAAAGGTTCTGACCTGCTCGCTGATCTCGCCGAAACATTTGCCAACCTCAGAAGGTATGATATCAAGCTCAATCCATCAAAGTGCACATTTGGAGTTCCTGGTGGCAAGTTACTAGGTTTTCTCGTTTCCGAACGGGGAATCGACGCTAATCCAGAGAAGATTGGCACAATTCTCCGAATGAAACGCCCTGTGCGAGTGCACGATGTCCAGAAGCTTACTGGATGCTTGGCCGCATTAAGTCGATTCATCTCACGACTCGGTGAAAAGGCATTGCCTCTTTACCGACTGATGAAGAAGACAGACAAGTTCGAGTGGACTCCAGAAGCTGATGCAGCGTTTGCCGAGCTAAAAGCTCTGCTCTCCACCCAGCCGGTGCTTGCTGCTCCAATCAGCAAAGAGCCTCTGTTGCTCTATATCGCAGCCACAGGACAAGTCGTCAGTACTGTGCTTACGGTCGAGCGGGAAGAAGAAGGAAAAGCTCTCAAAGTTCAG
>NW_021289087.1:0-1086 GCF_002162155.2 Triticum dicoccoides
TTGATCAAGGTGGGGTTCTGTGACGCCTTTGTCTGGTCGTTGAACACAAACGAAGTACGCGAAGTTGCAGCTATGGCGAACTTTTAATCTAAACAAAACCCAAAGTCTAAACGATGCCCTAAGGGCTGTATATATGGAGGAAGAGGGGGGAATTTCGTGGCCCTTGGTGGAGGGGTCCGAAATCAACCCTATCTCTTGTTTCCCCACACATACGGACTCTAAAAATAGCCTATACTTATGTATTTCGAAATTACATGGGCCTGGCCCAATAATAAGGTGACGCAGCACCTAAATTAGCCTCGGGACGAAATTTATGAAGTGGCATCTTGTATATTTCGTCCAAGGCTTCATGCACCCATTATGGTGGCTTCAAAGTCCTGAAATCATCACTTGTAACTCCGTTCTTGTTCCCCTTGCGCATGCCATCATCTCCATGCTTGTTCTTGCTCCAATGTTCATCCTTCTCCAAGCTAGGCCCTTCAATTGTAAGCAAAACAAATGTATCCAATTTAGGCAGCATCATATTCTCATGAACATTAGAATCATTACCAAGAAACGAAAGTACCTGGTAATTTAGTTGGCGTGCACGAGCTCTAGTAATTGGTCCAGTATGTATAGCAGCAGGGGCTGTGTGTGTAACAATTGTATTGATTTCCTCATCATCCTCCCCTTCTTGAAATGAAGTCGTCCTCGACGGAAGTTCATCTTCCTCACCCAAATAAGGCTTCAAATCTGCAATGTTAAAAGTGGGACTAACCCCAAAATCTGCAGGCAGCTCAAGTTTATATGCATTATCATTTATTTTCTCTAACACCTTAAAGGGACCATCAGCACGTGGCATTAACTTTGATTTGCGCAAATCAGGAAATCTATCCTTACGCAAATGTAACCAAACAAGATCTCCAGGTGCAAACACAACATGTTTTCTACCCTTATCTCCAGCAAGTTTATATTTAGCATTCATGCGCTCAATGTTTTCCTTAGTTAACTCATGCATTTTTAAAATCAATTCAGCACGTTGTTTAGCATCAAAATTAACCTTCTCCGAAGATGGAAGAGGCAACAAATCAATAGGTGCATGAGGTA
>NW_021289088.1:0-2110 GCF_002162155.2 Triticum dicoccoides
AGGAGCAGGCGTGCTCCTGAGGCCGGCCCACGGGCTGGGGCTCCCGAGGCAGGTGGCTGAGGAAGCTCCACCCGAGGATGTGCTGTGCTCGACAATGGTGGCAGGCCTGAAGGCTTGAAGAGTCGTTCCTCAAAGACGCCCAGTGAGGGAGTCCTGGACTGGGGGGTGTCTGGATAGCCGAACTATCATCATCGGCCGGACTCCAAGACTATGAAGATACAAGATTGAAGACTTCGTCCCGTGTCCGGATGGGACTTTCCTTGGCGTGGAAGGCAAGCTTGGCAATACGGATATGTAGATCTCCTACCATTGTAACCGACTCTGTGTAACCCTAGCCCTCTCCGGTGTCTATATAAACCGGAGGGTTTTAGTCCATAGGACGAACAATCATACCATAGGCTAGCTTCTAGGGCTTAGCCTCCTTGATCTCGTGGTAGATCCACTCTTGTACTACCCATATCATCAATATCAATCAAGCAGGAGTAGGGTTTTACCTCCATCGAGAGGGCCCGAACCTGGGTAAAAACATCGTGTCCCTTGTCTCCTATTACCATCCGCCTAGACGCACAGTTCGGGACCCCCTACCCGAGATCCGCCGGTTTTGACACCGACATTGGTGCTTTCATTGAGAGTTCCTCTGTGTCGTCACCGATAGGCTTGATGGCTTCTTCGATCATCACCAACGACGCAGTCCAGGGTGAGACTTTTCTCCCTGGACAGATCTTCGTATTCTGCGGCTTTGCACTGCGGGCCAATTCGCTTGGCCATCTGGAGCAGATCGAAAGCTATGCCCCTGGCCGTCAGGTCAGATTTGGAAGTCTAAACTTCACGGCCGACATCCGCGGAGACTTGATCTTCAATGGATTCAAGCCACAGCCGAGCGTGCCACACTGTCATGATGGGCACGATTTAGCTCTGCTGCCAGATAGTGCCCTGGAGGCCGCACACGAGTCCGCTCCGTTCCCTAATTCGGAGCCGACTGCGCAGATCGAAGATGGGTGGCTAGACACCACCTCAGGGGCTACAACCTCTATGGTGATAGAGCCGAATACTGACCTTGTCCCTTGTGAAGTTCATGACTCTGAGGTGCCGGGCTCCTCGCTGGACTCTGAACCACCCGCGCCCCCTCTAATCGAATCCAATTGGGCGCCGATCATGGAGTTCACCGCTGCGGACATCTTTCAAAACTCACCTTTTGGCGACATCCTGAATTCGCTAAAGTATCTCTCGTTATCAGGAGAGCCCTGGCCGAACTGCGGTCATGATGGTTGGGATGCGGACGACAAAGAAATTCAAAGCCCACCCACCACCCACTTTGTAGCCACTGTCGACGATCTAACCGACATGCTAGACTACGACTCTGAAGACATTGACGGTATGGACGACGATGCCGGAGACGACCAAGAGCCAGCGCCCACGGGGCACTGGAAGACCACCTCGTCATACGACATATACATGGTGGACATCCCAAAGGATGGGAATGGCGAGGAAGCAGCGGAGGAAGACTCCTCCAAGAAACAGCCCAAGTGCCAACGTCAGCGGCGCCACTCTAAATCCCGCCACAGCAAGAATGGAGATTCCTGCACCGGAGATAATAACACCCCAGAGAGTGCCGAAGACAACCCCCTCCAGCAAGATTCAGCACAGGAGGACAGAGAAGCCAGCCCTCATGAGAGAGCGGCAGACGAACAGGTAGAGGATGATAATTACATGCCTCCCTCCAGAGACGAGGCAAGCCTCGACGGCGACGAATTCGTCGTGCCTGAGGATCCCATCGAACAAGAGCGTTTTAAACGCTAGCTTATGGCCACGGCAAACAGCCTCAAGAAAAAGCAGCAACAGCTTAGAGCTGACCAAGATCTGCTAGCCGACAGATGGACTGAAGTCCTTGCGGCCGAAGAGCATGAACTCGAACGCCCCTCCAAACGCTACCCCAAACGCAAGTTGCTCCCCTGATTAGAGGAGGAGGCATATAAACCTGCATCACCAGCGCACAATACGGCCGACCGACCACCTCGTGGCCGTGACAGAGAGGCCTCTAAACCCTCCACTAGGACCGTACCCCGGCACCGCTCGAAAAGCATGAAGCCACGGGGGAATGCACCGGACT
>NW_021289089.1:0-1608 GCF_002162155.2 Triticum dicoccoides
GACTTCAAGATCAATTGCTCGAGCACCGCAAGCTCCCAATCAAGTGAGTGGGGGAAACAAATGCGGGAGCTGAACATAGGGGAACACACACTCGGTCCCGGCGGTTACAGAGTGGCGGAGCCTATATGGGACAAGGAGGAGGCGGACCGTGCCGAGCAAGGCCTACCGCCCCTCTTCGATAAATACGGTGACAAGCAGACCAGGAACTTTGTCAGGGCCCGGTACAAGAAGGACCCGAAAACAAAGGAGCTTACCACGGATCCGAAGACCAGGCAGCTTGAGCTTGTTCTGGTAAGGAATACACCCCCGCGTAATTAGCTCCATATGGTTGCATTCTAATTAATGAAGCCGAATTTCTAAATGGTTCACATTCCTTCCGCGGGCGACTGAAAGCAGTAGCGCGGGGTCGACTCAGAGCAACCCTTGGGACACCACTCTAAATAGGGGGTTGAATATAATGAAGAACAAGGATAAGCTCAGTAAGCCGACGTCAGCTGGTCGTGTGGCCGGCAAAGGCTTGTCGACAAAATGGGGGTCATACTATACCGCTGGTGTGCGGAAGGAGAAAAAGACCAGCTCGGAAAGCCAGGCGCGAGAGGTTCAAGAACTCAAGGCACAGGTGGCGCGGATTCCGGAGATTGTCCAAGAGCAAGTGGAACAACGACTCGGAGCGACGATCACCGCCCTTGGGCCTACCTTGATCTCGGGGTTGAGTGCGTGGATTGCGGGCGGCCAACAGGGGCCGCCCCCGATTCCTAGCTTCACGGCCAGCAACTCGCATAATGCGATGGCGGGCCATTGGTGCCTCCGACGGAGGCGGCATTGGTGTCTCCGACGCCGGCACGGGAGCTTAATGCACCCGGGTGTACGCCGGCCGGCACCTCTTCAGCAAGCGGCCGCTCCGTCAACTGCACGCCCGCTGTCGGCGGTGCCTCGACATTAGCCGAGCTCGACGCCATCATCACGGTAACTAATTAAGCCTCTCTCGGCCGAGGACTTCATCTCCTTGCCTTTGACTGGGCATCCCTGACGCCCTACATGTTTTCGCAGGGCGCCACCGATGTTCCGTGCACTCTCCTCCACTTCGTGAACAACGAGTTGGTCGATGTCGCCAAGGGCAAAATCGTTCAACCGGGCAAACCCTTGTTCCACGGTACCCAGATGCCACCCAACTTGTTTAGGGTTCAACTGGTTCGGGTGCTGCCAGGCTGCGACGACTTGTTACCTCCGATTCGACCCGTCGGGGCCGATGATGATGACGTGATGACCCTCAGCGCCTGCCTGAGCTGGCCCCTGCTTTGGCCGAAGAGCCAGATTCGTTTGGGGGCGGGGGACACCACCCCAAAGACAACACCGCCAGTCGTGCCGGCGCCAAGTCGGCCCCATGGCAAGACCGCCGTAACGGTGCCGGACATCCCTATGCCACTGGATCCAAACATGCATATGGCACAGGATCAGAACGACGACGACGACGACGATGATACATTTGGCAACATCGATCAGTACTTTGCCGAGCATGGGTACGATGGCGACTTCATGGGGCCTCCTTCTCAAGAACCAAACCCAACAAAAGACGTGTGCGATCTAGCTCGTACCGCGGAGAAGCCA
>NW_021289090.1:0-1306 GCF_002162155.2 Triticum dicoccoides
CAATACACCACTATGGATTCGCTCCCGTCTCCCTACGAGAACGCCATCCATAGCACTCACGCTTATCTTGCGTATTTTAGAGTATCCACTTTCACTTGTCTATGAACTGATATAAGCAACCCAGAAGTCCTTTTCCGCGGACACGGCTATTCGAATAGATGATGTTAACCCTGCAGGGGTGTACTTCTTCATACATGTTTCCACCACTTAGCGTCTGCACACGACATGTGCTCAGCAGACTTCAAGCGAAAGCCGACGTGGGTGTAGACCACGACCTACCTAAACACTCAAGTCTCTAGTCCAGGTTTATCGCCTATTCGGGTTCCATCCATGAGGAGATCCGGCCGGAGTTTCGCTCACAGCCCCAAACGATGTGAACAGGGTTCCGTGACACCAAACAGGCACCCGGTATACCCGGCCACGTGCCTACCGCATCACAGCCCACCCCTACGGTCAGCGCTGTCCACGGCCTCCAGCATACTACAAACACCAGAAACTACTTGCAACTCCTGGACAGAGGACAAGGGTGAATAAGAAGTCGAGCGGGGTCATATTTCAGGGCCCAATGTATGGTAGTAACTGAATCATGGATCACAAACACAGAACTCAGTTCCTGAGGACGGCTTCAATGAGACAACCCACCATGTACTCCTACATGGCCTCTCACCGCTACCTTTACCAAATCGTGTTCACACACTTAGCTCACACACAGTAGGACATGTTCACACGCCTCTGATTCATCCTCGATGAATCAGACCTGACTCAACTCTAAGCAGTAGCAGGCATGACAAACAACCATAAATGAGTAGGCATAACAGGGCTCAAACAACTCCTACTCATGCTAGTGGGTTTCATCTATTTACTGTGGCAATGACAGGTCATGCACAGGATAAAGGGGTTCAACTACCGCAGCAAGTAACAGTTGAATCGTTGTTGTCCTAATGCAATAAAAGATAGCAGGAGCGAGAGAGTGGGATTGTATGGGAATGAACAAGGGGGTTTTGCTTGCCTGGCACTTCTGAAGATAGCATTGAGTCTTCATCAGTGTCAACGATCACATCATCGGTATCACGTCTATCGAGAGGGGACAATTACCGGCAACTGAGGGAAAACACAATCAATGCAATGCACAATATGATGCATGATCATGACATGGCAAAATGAATGTGTTTTGAGCTAATGCAACTAGCAACAGAATAAATGAAGTTGGTTTGAATACAAGATTCAAATTCAAACTCCATATGTGATTATTCAAATGTCATTTAATTGATTTGTGCTAAACAGCACCTATAAGTTGTTCTAACAT
>NW_021289091.1:0-2074 GCF_002162155.2 Triticum dicoccoides
TCAATATTACTAAATACTCGGAGCGCGATAAAATCATGAGTTTTTTTTGCACGATATGGGCACATGTGCTATAGGAACGATGGTATTTTTTCATAATTTTTGGTGATGGAGAAGTATCCGAAAAATTCCCTCTACGCGGATTGCCCTTCACGCGTCTACGGTTGTGGCCGGCGGCCTCCGGGGGCTAGCATGCCGCCAAATCTTGCGTAGGCGGCCTCTCACAAGTCTGGAAGTGTTGTGGCGGTTGCAAACGCCCGGCACGTGTGTCCGGGGTGTGCCCCCTCACGGATGGCGCCGCCGCCGACACCTGGAGGGGGGAAACGGACGCGTCGGGTCTACACGGAGGGGATCTTGCTGTGGGTCTGGCCCGGATGTTGCTCCAAAGTGTTCCTATGGGCTGACCTAACACAACCGGGTGGGGAGGTCCACTGGTCAAAGCTCGTCCGTGCAAAGTCAAAGGGCTAGATGCCGTGGTCAAACGCTACAGGGTTAGGCGGGACGGGGGCACTGGGGGTAGCAATGCCACCGGAGCGTCGCACCGGGCCCTCATACATGCGGGGTGGTGTGGTGGCATGTCCGAAGAGGCGGGACGCGTCTCCGGGGCGTGGCCCCCCCTCACGGACAGCGATGACACGGTAGTAGACGTTCCGCGGTAACGATGCGGCGTCAATATTACTAAATACTCAGAGCGCGATAAAATCATGAGTTTTTTTGCACGACGTGGGCACATGTGCTATAGGAATGATGGTATTTTTTCATAATTTTTGGTGATGGAGAAGTATCCGAAAAATTCCCTCTACGCGGATTGCCCTTCGCGCGTCTACGGCTGTGGCCGGCGGCCTCCGGGGGCTAGCATGCCGCCAAATCTTGCGTAGGCGGCCTCTCACAAGTCTGGAAGTGTTGTGGCGGTTGCAAACGCCCGGCACGCGTGTCCGGGGTGTGCCCCCCTCACGGACGGCGCCGCCGTCAGCACCTGGAGGGAGGAAACGGACGCGTCGGGTCTACACGGAGGGGATCTTGCTGTGGGTCTGGCCCGGATGTTGCTCCAAAGTGTTCCTATGGGCTGACCTAACACAACCGGATGTTGCTGTGGGTCTGGCCCGGATGTTGCTCCAAAGTGTTCCTATGGGCTGACCTAACACAACCGGGTGGGGAGGTCCACTGGTCAAAGCCCGTCCGTGCAAAGTCAAAGGGCTAGATCCCGTGGTCAAACGCTACAGGGTTAGGCGGGACGGGGGCACTGGGGGGTAGCAATGCCACCGGAGCGTCGCACCGGGCCCTCATACATGCGGGGTGGTGTGGTGGCATGTCCGAAGAGGCGGGACGCGTCTCCGGGACGTGGCCCCCCCTCACGGACGACGATGACACGGTAGTAGATGTTCTGTGGTAACGATGCGGCGTCAGTATTACTAAATACTCAGAGCGCAATAAAATCATGAGTTTTTTTGCATGACGTGGGCACATGTGCTATAGGAACGATGGTATTTTTTCATAATTTTTGGTGATGGAGAAGTATCCGAAAAATTCCCTCTATGCGGATTGCCCTTCGCGCGTCTACGGCTGTGGCCGGCGGCCTCCGGGGGCTAGCATGCCGCCAAATCTTGTGTAGGCGGCCTCTCACAAGTCTAGAAGTGTTGTGGCGGTTGCAAACGCCCGGCACGCGTGTCCGGGGTGTGCCCCCCTCACGGACGGCGCCGCCGCCGACACCTGGAGGGGGGAAACGGACGCGTCGGGTCTACACGGAGGGGATCTTGCTGTGGGTCTGGCCCGGATGTTGCTCCAAAGTGTTCCTATGGGCTGACCTAACACAACCGGGTGGGGAGGTCCACTGGTCAAAGCCCGTCCGTGCAAAGTCAAAGGGCTAGATCCCGTGGTCAAACGCTACAGGGTTAGGCGGGACGGGGGCACTAGGGGGTAGCAATGCCACCGGAGCGTCGCACCGGGCCCTCATACATGCGGGGTGGTGTGGTGGCATGTCCGAAGAGGCGGGACGCGTCTCCGGGGCGTGGCCCCCCCTCACGGACGGCGATGACACGGTAGTAGACGTTCTGCGGTAACGATGCGGCGTCAATAT
>NW_021289092.1:0-883 GCF_002162155.2 Triticum dicoccoides
CCCCGCTCGACTTCTTATTCACCCTAGCTCTCTGTCCAGGAGTTGCAAGTAGTTTCTGGTGTTTGTAGTCTACTGGAGGCCGTGGACAGCGCTGACCGTAGGGGTGGGCTGTGATGCGGTAGGTACGTGGCCGGGTGTACCGAATACCCGTTAGGTATCTCGGGAACCCTGTTCACATCGTTCGGGGCCGTATGGGAAACCTCGGCCGGACTCCCTGCGGATGGAACCTGAATAGGCGATAAACCTGGACTAGAGGCTTAAGTGTTTAGGTAGGTCGTGGTCTACACCCACGTCGGCTTTCGCTTGAAGTCTGCCGAGCACATGTCGTGTGCAGACGCTAAGTGGTGGAAACATGTATGAAGAAGTACACCCCTGCAGGGTTATCATAACCTATTCGAATAGCCGCGTCCGCGGTAAAGGACTACTTGGTTGCCTATACAGTTCATAGACAAGTAAATGGAAACTGTTAAAAGCCTCAAGATAAGTGTGAGTGCCGAGGATGGCTCTTCCGTAGGAAGACGGAGGTGGATCCTCGGTAGTGTATTGAAGTGGTGAGTAGTGGACTCGTGTGCGAAAAACCATTTCAAGTTGACGTATCGTAGGATAGTCTAGCCAAGAGTCAAAGCTGGCTTGCTGCAATAACTCCACCAACCCTTCTTGATAATATGCATGTATGTAGGATCTGATGTAAGTCTTGCTGAGTACCTTTGTACTCATGTTGCTATAATTTACATTTTTACAGAAGACGCTGCAACCCCTTCTGATGGGTTCTATGTAGACGTTGACATCAACGAGTAGGCTAAAGACCCAGGTGGTGTCCCTGAGCTTGTGAAGGACCACGTAGTATAGCTAGGCTTTCCAAGCCTCTTTTATTTTACTAGTT
>NW_021289093.1:0-1218 GCF_002162155.2 Triticum dicoccoides
GAGCCTGGGTGGCGGTCCAAAAAAAAACAGGCAAGTCCTGATAGACATCAGGTGCCTCAATCCACCCAGATGTGTGTTTAGGTTGCCACCTTAGATAAGCCATTAATTAACAATCTCACATCTGTCATGGATATTCACTCACCCAATCCACGTCTACTAGCATAGCATAGCATAATAAGCAAACGTAGAAGTAACTCCCAAGGTTTCATAAGTAACAGGTAATAGGTACTACCTCATCTACTTCCCATCCCACAATTTAATTAGATCCTAACAATGCAAGTGTTTGAGGGTTTGATCTAATGCAATAAAACTGGGTAGTAGGAAAGATATGATCAAGTGTTACTTGCCTTGCTGATGATCCGCGAGTCCTAGGGTTTCGAAGTAACAAGCGGCGCAATCCGGGTAATCTATCGCAGACAAACATCAAGCATACAATAAGTACTCATCTAATGCACAGGGAAATCTCGAATAAAAGATCTAACCAGAGAGTTCAAATTAAGAACCCTGGTTGCAAAAGAATCGAATCAAATAAAGCATCGAAAGTCAAACGACGAAAGAAAACAACTCGGTTCTAGCAAGTTGAAACTAGGTCAAAATTTTACAGTAACAAAACTTAGTTTAAGTTGGTTAGTCGGAACGGCGGTTTCGAGGCGAAACTCCAGGCATTTGAATCACCTGATTCCGATAAACGAGCAAGAAGATAGACTAGAAGGAAGATCGGATCTGAAATCACGATCGGAAGAATCGCGGAATAAATCCGACGAGAAAAGAGAACGACGAACGGTTAAACGAACGGACGTTCATTAACCCAGAAGAATCCGGTGATCACGTTCGTTAGGACGAACGGTCCGGCGAACGGTAAAATGCAACTAAATCGGAGAAGAAAACGAATCCGATCTAGGGTTTCGGAGAAGAAATCCGAACGAAAAACTGATCTAGAAAACCGGAACGGTTTAGAGAAGAAAAGAATCGGAACGATTAGAAGAAAACGATCCGAGAAAAGAAAAGGTGACGCGGCGCGGGGCTAGTACCTCGAAGAGCGAGGGGCTCCGGCGGCGGCGTTGGGCGGCGGCGGCGTTGGGTGTGGGGTGGCGCGGTGGTAAGGCGGCGGCGGCGTTGGGTGGCGCGGTGGTGAGGCGGCGGCGGCGTTGGGTGGCGCGGTGGTGAGGCGGCGCGGCGTTGGGTGGCGCGGTGGTGAGGCGGAGGAGAGGAGAGGTG
>NW_021289094.1:0-1660 GCF_002162155.2 Triticum dicoccoides
AGGACTCCGGTACTCAATGCGTGACATTTCCCCGAAGGGACAGACACCGGAACGAAGAAGGACACATGCCGGCCAGCCTAAGTGTTCCAGAGCAGTAGCAAGCTACCATGGCTCAGCGGTAACACTAGGAGACATTTCCCGGTAAGAGAGGCTACTAAAGATAAACAACTAGATAGTCAGAACCCACACATACCAAGCATTTCAATCATACACACAATATGCTCGATATGTGCAAATACAACCAGGCATCACAACATGACTCTATGACACAAGTACTTTATTTAAGGCTCAGGGAGCCATACATAACATACACAAAGGTACGGGTCACACGACCCAGCATTCAAGTCATACAGTCATACAAACCAGCAGCGGAAGTAATTTGTCTGAGTACAGACAACTAGAAAAATAAAAGAGGCTTGGAAAGCCTAGCTATACTACGTGGTCCTTCACAAGCTCAGGATCACCACCTGGGCCTTAGCCTACTCATTGATGTCAACGTCTACGTAGAACCCATCAGAAGGGGTTGCAGCGTCTTCTGTAAAAATGTAAATTATAGCAACATGAGTACAAAGGTACTCAGCAAGACTTACATCAGATCCTACATACATGCATATTATCAAGAATGGGTGGTGGAGTTGTTGCAGCAAGCCAGCTTTGACTCTTGGCTAGGCTAACCTACGAGACTCCAACTTGAAATGGTTTTGCGTACACAAGTCCACTACTCACCAATTCAATACACTACCGAGGATCCACCTCCGTCTTCCTACGGAAGAGCCATCCTCGGCACTCACACTTATCTTGAGGCTTTTAGTAGTTTCCATTTACTTGTCTATGAACTGTATAGGCAACCAAGTAGTCCTTTACCGCGGACGCGGCTATTCGAATAGTTCATGATAACCCTGCAGGGGTGTACTTCTTCATACACGCTCTCACCACTTACCGTCGTTTACACGACATGTACTCGGCAACCTTCAAGCGGAAGCCCAACGTGGGTGTCGGCCACGACCTACCTAATCACCTAAGTCTCCAGTCCAGGTTTATCGCCTATCCAGGTTCCATCCGTAGGGAGTCCGGCCGAGGTTTCCCATACGGCCCCGAACGATGTGAACAGGGTTCCCGAGATACCTAACGGGTATTCGGTACACCCGGCCACGTACCTACCGCATCACAGCCCACCCCTACGGTCAGCGCTGTCCACGGCCTCTAGTAGGCTACAAACACCAGAAACTACTTGCAACTCCTGGACGGAGAACTAGGGTGAATAAGAAGCCGAGAGGGTCCATTGGTTTCGGGCCCAATGCATGGTAGTAGCTGATTCTTAGATCACACATACAGATCTCAGTGCTTAAGGTCGGCTTCAATGAAACAACCCACCATGTACTCCTACATGGCCTCTCATCGATACCTTTACCAAATCGTGTTCACCACACCACTCTCATTACCGACATAATCATTTCACTCTAGCCCATCACCCAGATGAACCAGACCTGACACGACTCTAAGCATAGCAGGCATAGCAAGGTAGGAACAACACATACATATGGCTCAATCAACTCCTACACATGCTAGTGGGTTTCATCTAGTTACTGTGGCAATGACAGGTCATGCAGAGGAAGTGGGTTCAACTACCGTAGCACACAGCAGTTTGAAACGCGTTGTC
>NW_021289095.1:0-1672 GCF_002162155.2 Triticum dicoccoides
CGCTGTAGATTCCAACCCTACGTACACACCCACTGCAAGGGGTCCGCCTAGTGAACACAATGGGATGTAATCTTCTGTAAGCGGCTAAAAGAATTGTATTGACACGGCTACGGAGATTGGGAATGTCGACTTTGGACATCGTCGAAGAGAACAAAGCTGCACAGCTGATGCATTGTCTAACTTTTGTTTCACTAATAAAAGTTTTAGATTTCTGGCAGAACATTCTAAATTTTTGTATTTGAGTTGATGAACCCGGCCCATAATTCCATAATGGCCTTCCTTAAAAAATATGTACCATGTAAGCCTTTTTAAGTTATAGTTTACTACCGGCATAGAAGAATAGTATAAGTCAGATACTATTGATTTTGTAGAGAAGTCCATATTACTAACTCAAACTACCACCAAAGTCAAAGACAGTGTCAAAATTATGACAGGATTTTTGGCTGCCGGGGCATACGGAACCTGAAATTATGCAAATGTCGAAAAACAATGTTTGAAGTTTTGAAAAATTCTGAAAAAATACAAATGTTCATAGAATAGTGGTTAAAATAGGTCAATTAACTTGCATTGCCCTTCCGGTGCTCCCACAGCAATGGCTTCTGCCCAGCGCCCATGCATAGGTCGAGCTTTGCTTGTCAGAGTCAGCCAGGCCATGCCATGCATGCATTCAACTCACACCACCATCTTGTGAGCTTTCTCTGGAGTGCCTCTGGTGAATTATTGAGTTGTACTCCCTCTGTCCGGTCAAGAATGTATGTTTGGCTTTAAAATTTGTCCACAAAAGAGTGAACTTCTATCTTTCCAATGCACTTTAAAGTAAAAAAAATACTTCTCTGTCATCACACGGTAATCAAGACCAATAGCATCTACACATGGTCATCTTAATTTCTACATGCACTTAGTTCATTGGGGGTTGGGTAATTAAAAAGGAGAGAAATGGTGGCTTGAACCTTTCCAATGCATTTTTTTACTAAACTCCATAATTTTTAGATATACACGGGACGAAGTATTCAATTTTGTATCTTCATAGTCCAACAGTCCGGCCAAAGGATATAGTCCGGCTGTTCGGAGACCCCCTAATCCAGGACTCCCTCGGTAGCCCCCGAACCAGGCTTCAATGACGATGAGTCCGGCGCGCGGATTGTCTTCGGCATTACAAGGCAGGTTCTTCCCCAAATTCTGAATATCTGTTGAGTAGTGTCCGGCTCCCCATAAATGTTGCACTTCTTGGCTTCCGCGCCCAATAAGGGCTATCTTCCACGTGTCGAGCGAATGCGAGGAGCCAGGGCATTTTTACATTCGCCACCCTAGCCATGTAAGTAAACCGTCTATTAAAGAGACAGGGATTCTTATATCCATACCACACCATTCTCCCACGGCGAGTATCCATCGGAGCACGCTCGGAAAAATCCATTCCAAGATGGCCGGCCCTCGCAGCTCCTCCTCCCGCTCCCGTATCCCTAAGCCCGATGATTGGGAGAAGTGTTACCCAGGGATTTCTCCCTCCAGCGTATATGGTCCCCGTTCAAGCCGGGCTCGCCACCTGTAATGGCGGGGAGCAAGCGGAGAGCTTCCCCAATCCCTCCAAGAGGGAGCGGGTATGCCTTGTCCCTTATTTACTAAGGGGACTTGGATTTCCTATCCATCCGTTCCTTCGCGGGTTCCTGGAGTT
>NW_021289096.1:0-1828 GCF_002162155.2 Triticum dicoccoides
CAAATCTGCAATGTTAAAAGTGGGACTAACCCCAAAATCTGCAGGCAGCTCAAGTTTATATGCATTATCATTTATTTTCTCTAACACCTTAAAGGGACCATCAGCACGTGGCGTTAACTTTGATTTGCGCAAATCAGGAAATCTATCCTTACGCAAATGTAACCAAACAAGATCTCCAGGTGCAAACACAACATGTTTTCTACCCTTATCTCCAGCAAGTTTATATTTAGCATTCATGCGCTCAATGTTTTCCTTAGTTAACTCATGCATTTTTAAAATCAATTCAGCACGTTGTTTAGCATCAAAATTAACCTTCTCCGAAGATGGAAGAGGCAACAAATCAATAGGTGCACGAGGTAGGAAACCATACACAACTTCAAAAGGGCACATCTTAGTAGTAGAATGCAATGAACGATTATAAGCAAATTCAATATGAGGCAAGCATTCCTCCCACATTTTATTATTCTTCAAAACAGCCCTAAGCATAGTAGACAACGTTCTATTGACTACTTCAGTTTGTCCATCAGTTTGGGGGTGACAAGTAGTACTAAAAAGCAGTTTAGTCCCCAACTTAGCCCATAAACATCTCCAAAAGTGGCTAAGAAATTTAGTATCACGATCTGAAACAATAGTATTTGGCACACCATGCAAGCGAATAATTTCACGAAAGAACAAATCAGCAACATTAACAGCATCATCGCTTTTATGACATGGTATAAAGTGTGCCATTTTCGAGAATCTATCCACGACAACAAATATGCTATCCCTCCCCTTCTTTGTTCGAGGTAAACCTAAAACACAAAGTCCATAGATATATCCTCCCAAGGAACACTAGGTACAGGCAAAGGCATATATAAACCATGAGGATTGAGTCGTGACTTAGCTTTTTGACATGTAGTGCAGCGAGCAATAAAACGCTCAACATCCCGTCTCATCTTTGGCCAAAAGAAATGTGTAGCAAGTACGTCCTCCGTCTTCTTCATGCCAAAGTGTCCCATTAATCCTCCTCCATGCGCCTCCTGCAACAACAAAAGACGAACGGAGCTAGCTGGAATGCATAGCTTGTTAGCACGAAACACAAATCCATCGTTAACAACAAACTTGTTCCACATTCTTCCTTCTTTACAATTCTGCATTACATCTTTAAAATCAGCATCATGCACATATTGATCTTTGATGGTCTCCAAACCAAATATTTTGAAGTCAAGTTGTGAAAGCATAGTATAGCGACGAGACAATGCATCAGCAATAACATTTTCTTTTCCCTTCTTGTGTTTAATGACATAAGGGAAAGTCTCAATGAATTCAATCCATTTAGCATGTCTACGATTCAGTTTAGCTTGACTTTTAATATGTTTCAAAATTCATGATCAGAATGTATAACAAATTCTTTGGGCCATAAATAATGTTGCCATGTTTCTAAAGTCCGAACAAGAGCATATAATTCTTTATCATAAGTAGAATAATTCAAACTAGGCCCACTCAATTTTTCAGAAAAGTATGCAACAGGTTTGCCATCTTGTAATAACACACCTCCTAATCCAATTCCACTAGCATCACATTCAAGCTCAAAAGTCTTATTAAAATCAGGAAGTTGGAGTAAAGGAGCATGTGTCAACTTATCTTTCAATACCGTGAAGGCTTCTTCCTGTGCGGTACCCCAAAGAAAAGGCACATCTTTCTTTGTAAGCTCATTGAGAGGTGCAGCAATGGTGCTGAAATCTCTCACAAAACGCCTATAGAATCCAGCGAGGCCAAGAAAACTCCTCACTTGTGTGACCGTTTTGGGCTGCGGCCAACTCTCAATAGCTTCAATCTTGGCTTTATC
>NW_021289097.1:0-2419 GCF_002162155.2 Triticum dicoccoides
TCCCACAAGTTAAAAGCCCGTCGTTGACACGGGAGGATCCGGCGGAAGAGCATGACCTGGACTACGGGGACAAGTTTAACCTTCTTGTCAATCAGGTCTTTGATGCAAGTTTGGAGTCCGGTCAGCTCTGCCGAGTTACCCCATGACAGGCCCATCTCTTTCCAGGAGGTGAGCCGAGTGGGGATACCAGATCGGAATTCGGGGGCCGTTGCCCATTCAGGGTCACGCGGCTCGGTGATGTAGAACCACCTTGATTGCCACCCTTTGATGGTTTCCACAAAGGAGCCCTCGAGCCATGTGACGTTGGGCATCTTGCCCACCATGGCGCCTTCGCACTCTGCCTGCTGGCCGCCCACTACCTTTGGCTTGACATTGAAGATCTTCAGCCATAAGCCGAAGTGGGGCTTGATGCGGAGGAAGACCTCGCACACAAGGATAAATGTCGAGATGTTGAGGATGAAGTTTGGAGCCAGATCGTGGAAATCCAGGCCATAGTAGAACATGAGCCCCCGGACAAATGGGTGGAGTGGGAAGCCTAGTCCGCGGAGGAAATGGGGGAGGAACACCACCCTCTCATGGGGCCTGGGGGTGGGAATGAGCCGCCCCTCGTCTGGAAGCTAGTGCGTAATGTCGTTGGACAAGTATCCGGCCTTCCTCAACTTTTTGATGTGCCCCTCCATGACGGAGGAGGCCATCCACCTGCCTCCCGCTCCGGACATGGCTGGAGAAGGTTGAGGTGGGAAGTGCGGACTTGGGCGCTGGAGCTCGACTACGCGGAGATGGATAAGCAAAGGAGGAAGAAGGCGTAAATGGAAAGAGTGGATCCTTATCCCCTTATATGGGCGGACGAAACTATGTACCCCCACCAGCCTAGTAAAACTCGCTTATCTCCCAAGGGCCATGATTAATGGCGCGGTTGGGTTACACACGCCTGTATTGATGAGAATCCCAGAATAAGGGGGACACGATCTCTGCTTCGACAGGACGTGCCAAGGAAACCGCCTCGCTAAACGCGCTGAGGTGGGATAGTAAAATGATTCGAATGAAGGCTTGGCCATGGCATGATGTCACGCTGCGACATACGTCAGCAGATTAGATTTATACAAACATTATTCTCTCTATGGTGGTATGTGGAACTTATTTTGCAGAGCCGGACACTATCCTTGTGTTCAAAATCTTCTATGAAGTATTCGGAGGAGGAACCCGCCTTGCAATGTCGAAGACAATCAGCGCGTCGGACTCGTCTTCATTGAAGCCTAGTTCAGGGGCTACTGAGGGAGTCCCGGATTAGGGGATGTCCGGATGACCGGACTATAACCTTTGGCCAGACTCCTGGACTATGAAGATACAATATTGAAGACTTCGTCCTGTGTCCGGATGGGACTTTCGTTGGGGTGGAAGGCAAGCTTGGAGATACGAATGTGTAGATCTCCTCCCATTATAACTGACTCTGTGTAACCCTAGCCCTCTCCGGTGTCTATATAAACCGGAGGGTTTTAGTCCGTAGGACGAACAACAATCATACCATAGGCTAGCTTCTAGGGTTTAGCCTCTATGATCTCGTGGTAGATCTACTCTTATACTACCTATATAATCAATATTAATCAAGCAGGAGTAGGGTTTTACCTCCATCGAGAGGGCCCGAACCTGGGTAAAAACGTCGTGTCCCTCGTCTCCTGTTACCATCCGCCTAGACGCACAGTTCGGGACCCCCTATCCGAGATCCGCCGGTTTTGACACCGACAATCGTCGTCCACACCGTCGATGTCTTTGGAGTCGAAATCAAGCATGTCGGTCAAATCATCGACCGTGGCTATGAAGTGGGTGGTGGGTGGGCAACGAATTCCCTTGTCGCCAGCTTCCCACTCGAGCCGGACATAGTTCAGCCAAGAGTCTCCTGACAAAGAGAGAGACTTTAACGTGTTTAGCATGTCACCGAAGGGCGAGTGCTGGAAAATATCCTCAACGGTGAACTCCATTACCGGAGCCCAACCAGATTAGGCGGGCTCGGGGTGCGCGGACTGGAACCTACAGCTGGACACGAGTCTGGGGGTCCAGTGTCGCAGGCTTCCTTGGGGGTGAAGTCTGTGTTCGGCTCTACCGCCGATAAGGGTGCTGCCTCCGGGGCGGGGTCCATCCACCAGTCCTCGGGCGATGCAATCTCCCCTGGATTTAGGTCCGGGGCTCTTGCAGGTGTGGTATCCCGAGTATTGTCCGACAGCAGCTCTAAGCTGTGCTCATCGTAACTGTTCGGCGCTCCTGGCGTAGGTCCGAGTCCGTTGAAGATCAAGTCTCAGCGGATATTGGCCGTGTAATTCAAGTTTCCGAACCTGACCTGATGGCCAGGGGCGTAGCTGTCGATCTGCTCCATATGGCCGAGCGAATTGGCCCGCAGTGCGAAGCCACCGAACATGAAGAT
>NW_021289098.1:0-2059 GCF_002162155.2 Triticum dicoccoides
TCGTCCACACTCACATTTTTGCCAATTCTGACACGTTTTGTGGACTATTACTTACCGTTTTGGGGGCCCAAAGCGATTTGCATAGTTGTTGAACCCCAAGGTGCGCTTACGTGTCGGTTATCAACACTTGCGGTTTTTGTCGATTCTAACCTGTTTCGTGCACTATTACTCACGGTTTTGGGGTCCCAAAGCGAATTCCATGGTTGTTGAACACCAAGGTGCGCTTACATGTCGGTCATCCACAATCACAGTTTTTGTCGATTCTGGCCCGTTTCATGGACTATTGTTGAACCCCGGGGTGCATTTACGTGTCAGTCATCAATACTCACGGTTTTTGTCAAGTCTGACCCGTTTCGTGGACTATTACTCACCATTTTTGGGTCCCAAAGCGATTTCCATGGTTGTTGAACCCCAAGATGTGCTTATGTGTCGGTCATCAACACTCACAATTTTGGCTAATTCTGGTCCATTTCGTGGACTATTACTCACGATTCTGGCCCGTTTTGGGGTCCCGGAGCGATTTTCACGATTGACGATCCCCATGGTGTGTTTGCATGTCCGGCGTCAATACTCACAGTTTTGGTGAAATCTGACCGTTTCATGGACTATTACTCACTGTTTTGGGGTCTCGGAGTGATTTCCACGATTTGTGAACTCCGAGGTGCGTTTACGTGTCGGTCATCAACACTCACAATTTTTGCCATTTGTGGTCCGTTTCGTGGACTATTACTCGCCGTTTTGGGGTCCTAGAGCGATTTCCATGATTGACAATCCCCGGGGTGCGTTTATGCGTCTGTCGTCAACACTCACAATTTTGCCAATTCTGACACGTTTTGTGGACTATTACTTACCGTTTTGGGGGCCCAAAGCGATTTGCATAGTTGTTGAACCCCAAGGTGCGCTTACGTGTCGGTCATCAACACTCGTAGTTTTGGCCGATTCTAGCCCGTTTCATGGACTTTTACTCACCGTTTTGGGGTCCCAAAGCGATTTCCATGGTTGTCGAACCCCAATGTGTTCTTATGTGTCGGTCATCAACACTCACAATTTTGGCTAATTCTGGTTCGTTTCGTGGACTATTACTCACGATTCTGGCCCGTTTTTGGGTCCCGGATTGATTTTCACGATTGATGATCCCCATGATGTGTTTGCATGTCCGGCATCAATACTCATAGGTTTGGCGAATTCTGACCATTTCGTGGACTATTACTCACTGTTTTGGGGTCTCGGAGTGATTTCCATGATTTGTGAACTCCGAGGTGCGTTTATGTGTCGGTCATCAACACTCACAATTCTTGCCAATTCCCGTCCGTTTCGTGGACTATTACTCGCCGTTTGGGGGTCCTAGAGCGATTTCCATGATTAACAATCCCCGGGGTGCGTTTACACGTCTGTCGTCCACACTCACATTTTTGCCAATTCTGACACGTTTTGTGGACTATTACTTACCGTTTTGGGGGCCCAAAGCGATTTGCATAGTTGTTGAACCCCAAGGTGCGCTTACGTGTCGGTTATCAACACTTGCGGTTTTTGTCGATTCTAACCTGTTTCGTGCACTATTACTCACGGTTTTGGGGCCCCAAAGCGAATTCCATGGTTGTTGAACACCAAGGTGCGCTTACATGTCGGTCATCAACAATCACAGTTTTTGTCGATTCTGGCCCGTTTCATGGACTATTGTTGAACCCCGGGGTGCATTTACGTGTCGGTCATCAATACTCACGGTTTTTGTCAAGTCTGACCCGTTTCGTGGACTATTACTCACCATTTTGGGGTCCCAAAGCGATTTCCATGGTTGTTGAACCCCAAGATGTGCTTATGTGTCGGTCATCAACACTCACAATTTTGGCTAATTCTGGTCCATTTCATGGACTATTACTCACGATTCTGGCCCGTTTTGGGGTCCCGGAGCGATTTTCACGATTGACGATCCCCATGGTGTGTTTGCATGTCCGGCGTCAATACTCACAGTTTTGGTGAAATCTGACCGTTTCGTGGACTATTACTCACTGTTTTGGGGTCTCGGAGTGATTTCCACGATTTGTGAACTCCGAGGTGC
>NW_021289099.1:0-645 GCF_002162155.2 Triticum dicoccoides
CTTTCGGAATAGTGTAAACTGCACTACACATAGCTCCGTGCAGTCTACCCTATTCCTCAAAGCTTGAAGCGAACCAACGTGCAGGTGAGCATTGAGCCTCTTCTTCATCGTCTCTGCACTCAGGGCTTATAAACAGCTGCGAGTGCCTCTCGCTTGGCGAGGTGGGACTAAACTTTAATGCCCCTCTTTAGACGGGACCATTGGTACCGGTTGGTGGCTCCAAACGGGACCAATGCCCCTCTTTAGTCCCGGCACATAATGCTTTAATGTCTTATGGTTCGGCCCTCGTGATACCATGCCAACTTTCAACTTTCAACTTTTTCAGAGTTCATTTGAAATGCTTTAATGCATAAAACAAAAGAAAATAAATAATGCAGAAAGTTTATAATTTTTCTAAAACTAAAAGCAAAAACAATTAAAAAATAAAGCAAAAAAACAAAAGAAAATAAATAATGCAGAAAACAAAACAAAAAATCTGGGAAAAAAAAATTAAAAATAGCAACAATAAGTATTTTGTTGTAAGTAGAAACAAAATAAAATAAATAAAGCACGAAACAAAACAAAAAAACAATAAAAGTGTTTTCAAATTTGAGAACCAATGGCACTAACAGAAAGTTTAAAATTGTTCTAAAACTAAAAGCAAAA
>NW_021289099.1:738-1586 GCF_002162155.2 Triticum dicoccoides
GCAAAAGAATAAAATAAAATAAATAATGCAGAAAACAAAACAAAAAATCTGGGAAAAAAATAAAAATAGCAACAATAAGTATTTTGTTGTAAGTAGAAACAAAATAAAATAAATAAAACACGAAACAAAAAAACAATAAAAGTGTTTTCAAATTTGAGAACTAATGGCACTAACAGAAAGTTTAAAATTGTTCTAAAACTAAAAGCAAAAAGAATTAAAAAATAAAGAAAAAAAACAAAAAAAAAAATAATGCAGAAAACAAAACAAAAAATCAGGGAAAAAAATAAAAATAGCAACAATAAGTAAAGAAAAAAAGTGCCTCCTATTGGGCCCCCACGGCCTGAATATGACTAGAAACCCACCATGGGCCAGGATTCAGGCCCGCAGGAGGCCCATTAGGCCCATCAGGCAAAGAAGTAGTAAGTAGGCCCGTAAGCCTGCAGTGGAGAGGAGCTCGAGAGGGGTGCGGCAGTGGGGCTTATAAACCACTACGCGCCCCTCTCAGCTAGCGAGGTGGGACTAAACTTTCGTGCCGCACCCTGCCAGCACACGACCATTGGTCCCGGTTCGTGGCTCCAACCGGGACCAATGCCTACCCTTTAGTCCCGGTTGGTGACACCAACCGGGACCAAAGCCCTTTGCTTCCCGCCCTTTGGGCTGCTGAAAAGAGGCCTTTGGTCCCGGTTGGTGCTACCAACCGGGACTAAAGGGTGGCTCCAACCGGGACCAAAGACTTTGCTATATAAGGGAAATTTCAGAACCGCAACCCCACTTCGATCTCTCCTCCTCCTCGATCTCCCGACGCCGCGCGCCGTCGCCTGCCGCCACCTCGCCGTCGCCGCCCCGCC
>NW_021289100.1:0-1235 GCF_002162155.2 Triticum dicoccoides
GTCTGGACTCGCCGGCGGCTAAACGCCGGCGACCGCTGACCCGATGACCGGCGTGGGTTGACCCCACTGCCCGGTTTGACCCCCCCTCTCTCTCACTGACCTGCGGGCCCCGCCCGGCTAATTAGGCTAGGATTAGTGTTAACTAAATATTAGTTAGTTTAATAGACACTGACAATGGGCCCCAGGCCACTAACTAAATTAGATTAGTTAGGTTAGTCACTGACGGATGGGACCCACAGGTCAGGATTGACCTGGACCAGCCCGTTGACCTGCTGACGTCATCATGACGTCAGTATGACGCAGTATTTGTTTCTGGAATTAAAATAAATCAAAAATGATTTATTAATTTCAGAAAATAGCTAAACTTCAATAAATCATAGAAAATTAACCGTAACTCCAAATTAAATAATTTATATATGAAAAATTATCAGAAAAATTCAAGGAATCCATCTGTACCATTTTCATGCATGTTAGAACAACTTATAGCTGATGTTTAGCACTAATCAATTAAATGGCATTTGAATAATCACATATGGAGTTTGAATTTGAATCTTGTATTCAAACCAACTTCATTTAATCTGTTGCTAGTTGCATTAGCTCAAAACACATTCATATTTCCATGTCATGAGCATGCATCATATTGTGCATTGCATTGATTGTGTTCCTTTCTGTGTTGCCGGTATTTGTCCCCTCCCGATAGACGTGATACCGATGATGTGATCGTTGACACTGATGAAGACTCAATATTATCTTCAGAAGTGCCAGGCAAGCAAAACCCCCTTGTTCATTCCGATACAATCCTACTCTCTCGCTCCTGCTCTCTTTTACTGCATTAGGACAACACCGATTCAACTGTTACATGCTGCGGTAGCTGAACCCCTTTATCCTCTGCATGACCTGTCATTCCACAGTAATTAGATGAAACCCACTAGCATGAGTAGGAGTTGTTTGAGCCCTGTTGTGCCTACTCATTCATGTTTGTTTGTCATGCCTGCTACTGCTTAGAGTTGAGTCAGGTCTGATTCATCGGGGATGAATCAGAGGCGTGTGAACATGTCCTACTGTGTGTGAGCTAAGTGTGTGAACACGATTTGGTAAAGGTAGCGGTGAGAGGCCATGTAGGAGTACATGGTGGGTTGTCTCATTGCAGCCGTCCTCAGGAACTGAGTTCTGTGTTTGTGATCCATGATTCAGCTACTACCACGCATTGGGCCCGAAACCAATGGACCCTCTCG
>NW_021289101.1:0-1535 GCF_002162155.2 Triticum dicoccoides
AAGCAAGTTTCATATAGAGCACACTCAAAACGGAGCAACGGTGCAACACATACACTCCAAATAAGATATAACAACAATCTGTCCAAAACAGCAACTAGGCATCTTACAAGCATCATGAAGATATGCTACAGCACCCCAACATGGAAACAAAAGGCATGGACATGATGTACAGGTAAAGCATGACAAAACATGAACACTGACCTATCTCCAGAAACCACTAGAACATATTCTAAAGGTCATGGCAAGATTGCAAATGATAACAGTTTACAGGCTTAGCAGAAATAACATCAGGTTGCAAAGTTTAGAGCTATGAAACAACATGCTACAGGAATTTATCGTAGAAACTTAAGGCATGGCATGATACTACTAAATGCATAGAACAAAAGTCCTTTACTGACCATGAGCCAAAAAGGACCAGAAGATATGATGGCAGCCATGTAAACATGGCAAATGATATGACAGATTCAAACATGGCAGGAACAATGATAACTAAGCATGTTGGTGAGCTTGTACCACTGACCACAGAGTAATACATGGCATGACAAGGTGACCAACAGTAAGAATACATATTTATGAAGCTAAGAATGGCAAGAGCAAGTTTATAGGGTGCATGGATCAATAGCAAAACACATGGCAAAACTGAACTTACTGTTAACAGGCTGACAACAACATCATTTAGCAATTTGAGAGCAAGATTACAACAATCTACAGCAGGCTATAAATGCAACCAGGGGCATGGATGTATAGAGCATGACATGTATAACAAAACATCCTTAGTGAACATTTCCATATTATGCATAGAATGACTTGTAGCAGCAAGTTTCCATAGCATCATAATATAGCAGATTCAGCCTAGCAAAACAGTAATAGCAAGTACTCTACTTAACAAGCTCGATGCACTCACTACAAGACTCGCAAAAATACATGGATTGCACCTCTGTAAATATGGCATGATATAGTTCAACACACATGTAGAGCTCATGCTCATAGGATGCACACATCAAATGCAACAAAAATGACAAATCACCAAGTTATAACAGTTTCAGCAGATTAACATCATATAGCACTCTTGCAACGATGATAATGGCATCAAGATGGACTCAAACAAGCATGGCACAATGGAATGTAATGAACAGCATCTCACAATGAACATTTCCATATATTATACATGCAAAACGGAGCTACAGATGATGAGTTATGATGCGATGAACAGGGCATAAAAATGATAAAATCCAGGGACTTGGAAGAAATCGACCTCGAGGGGGAAAAGTCAGCGCGCCGGAATCTTGTCGGAGAGCGGCCGGAGGAGACCGGGGATGGCCGGATCTGGTCGCTCCCGACCTGATCCGGCCGGATCCAGCGATGGTTGGCGGAGGGACGGCAAGCTCGGCGGGGCGGCGCTCGGGCGCGGCGGTCAAGGGGAGGCGCCGGCGCAGAGGCGGCGGAGGACGGCGGGGCGACGGGGCTAGGTCCGGCAGGGAGGGCAAGCGGCACCGTAGCGAAGGGCGGCGAGGCGGCGGAGGGCCGGTGAGCAG
>NW_021289102.1:0-1007 GCF_002162155.2 Triticum dicoccoides
TGACGATGATGATCATGGAGCCCCGAAGATGGAGATCAAAAGGAGCAAAGTGATGATGGCCATATCATGTCACTATTTGATTGCATGTGATGTTTATCATGTTTATGCATCTTATTTGCTTAGAACGACGGTAGTAAATAAGATGATCCCTTACAACAATTTCAAGAAGTGTTCTCCCCTAACTGTGCACCGTTGCGACAGTTCGCTGTTTCAAAACATCACGTGATGATCGGGTGTTTTATTCAGACGTTCAAATACAACGGGTGTTGACGAGCCTAGCATGTACAGACATGGCCTCGGAACACATGCAAAACACTTAGGGTTAACTTGACGAGCCTAGCATGTACAGACATGGCCTCGGAACACGGAGACCGAAAGGTCGAACATGAGTCGTATAGAAGATACGATCAACATGAAGATGTTCACCGATGATGACTAGTCCGTCTCACGTGATGATCGGACACGGCCTAGTTTGACTCGGATCATGTGATCACTTAGATGACTAGAGGGATGTCTATCTGAGTGGGAGTTCATAAGATGAACTTAATTATCTTGAACATAGTCAAAAGGTTTTTGCAAAGTATGTCGTAGCTCACGCTATAGTTCTACTGTTTAGATATGTTCCTAGAGAAAAATTAGTTGAAAGTTGATAGTAGCAATTATGCGGACTAGGTCCGTAAACTGAGGATTGTCCTCATTGCTTCATAGAAGGCTTATGTCCTTAATGCACCGCTCAGTGTGATGAACCTCGAACGTTGTCTGTGGTTGTTGCGAACATCTGACATACACGTTTTGATAACTACGTGATAGTTCAGTTAAACGGTTTAGAGTTGAGGCACCAAAGACGTTTTTGAAACATCGCGAAACATATGAGATGTTTTGAGGGCTGAAATTGGGATTTCAGGCTCGTGCCCATGTCAAGAGGTATAAGACCTCCGATGACTTTCTTAACCTGCAAACTAAGGAGAAAAGCTCAATTGTTGAGCTTGTGCTCAGATTGTCTGAGT
>NW_021289103.1:0-1213 GCF_002162155.2 Triticum dicoccoides
CACAAATTCTTCATGATATGCATGACATCAAGGCTGTGAGGCACACGGTGGATCTTCCAGTATGGCAAGTCCCAGAAAACAGACCTCGTTTTCCATACCTTCAGCAGCGGCTCTGGCGCCTTTCGCTTCTTTCCCGGCTCTGGCGCCTTTTGCTTCTTTCCCGGCAGTGGGCAGTCTTTCCAATTTTTCAACAGCTCGTCTATTTCCTCGCCGCTCCTCATACGCGGGCGTCCTCGGGGTTCGGTTTCACCATCGAACAGATCCTTGCGTTTTCTCCACGGGTCATCGTCGCGAAGCCACCTTCGATGTCCCATGAACACGGTTTTCGAAGACCCGGGATCTCTATCTAGCTGGCGATACGTTGTGTCATCCATGCACCTGACGCATCCAGAAAATCCGTGGACCACCTGCCCCGCGACATATCCGTAACCGAGATAGTCGTGCACCGACGTGAGCAGCGCGGCTCTCATAGGGAAATATTCTTTCTCTGCGGCGTCCCACGTATTGGCTGGCGTTTTCCACAGCGTTTCAAGCTCCTCTTTCAGCAGCCCCAGATACAGATTGATGTCGTTCCCTGGTTGTTTCGGTCCTTCAATTAGCATACTCATGTGAATGTACTTCCTCTTCATGCACAACCAGGGGGGAAGGTTGTACATCCACACAAACACAGGCCAGGTGCTATGTGTGCTTCTATGGCTGCCAAACGGATTGACTCCATCGGTGCTCGCGCCCAGCACGATGTTCCTTGGATCGTTCCCAAATTCTGGGTCTTCGAAGCTCAACGCTTGCCACTGGCTCGCATCCTTAGGGTGACTCAGCATCTTGTCTTTTTTATCTATCTCCGGATCATTTGCGTCATCTTCTCGCTTCTTCTCCTCCCTATCCGCGTGCCAACGCAGGAGCTTTGCTACCTTAGGGTCCGCGAAATACCGCTGCAGACGAGGAGTGATCGGAAAGTACCACACCACTTTTCGAGGAGCTTTCTTCCTCTTCTTGTATCGAGTGATGCCGCACACCGGACATATGGTAGACTCCGCGTGCTCGTCCCGATAAATGATGCAATTGTTCATGCACACATGGTATTTCACGTGCGGTAAATCCAGAGGACACACGATTTTCTTCGCCTCCTCCAAACTGGTCGGGCACTTGTTCCCCTTGGGAAGACGTTCGTGCCAGAATGACATGTTCTCGTCGAAGCATGCGTCGGTCATTT
>NW_021289104.1:0-595 GCF_002162155.2 Triticum dicoccoides
GTGTCACGTGCTCGTCTCGACGTCCCTCGTTGCTACCGCGACGACGTCCGCCTCGACTTGCGTTACGCTAAGACAGGGTGGCAGTGGTGTCACGTGCTCGTCTTGGCGTCCGTCGTGGCTACCGCGACGACATCCGCCTCGACTCGCGTTACGCTAAGACAGGGTGGCAGTGGTGTCACGTGCTCGTCTCGGCGTCCATCGTCGCTACCGCGACGACGTCCGCCTCGACTCGCGTTATGCTAAGACAGGGTGGGATTGGTGTCACGTGCTCGTCTCGGCGTACGTCGTCGCTACCGCGACGACGTCCTCCTCGACTCGCGTTACGCTAAGACAGGGTGGGTATGGTGTCACGTGCTCGTCTCGGCGTCTGTCATCGCTACCGCGACGACGTCCGCCTCGACTCGCGCTACGATAAGACAGGGTGGCAGTGGTGTCACGTGCTCGTCTCGGCGTCCGTCGTCGCTACCGCGACGACGTCCGCCTCGACTCGCGTTACGCTAAGACAGGGTGGCAGTGGTGTCACGTGCTCGTCTCGGTGTTCGTCGTCGCTACCGCGACGACGTCTGCCTCGACTCGCGTTACGCTAAGATAGGGT
>NW_021289105.1:0-1052 GCF_002162155.2 Triticum dicoccoides
TTAAACTTCAAAAATTCATAACTTTTATTCTGTAACTCCAAATTGGACAAATTATATATGAAAAATGATCAGAAAAATCCAATCTATCCATCTGTACTATTTTCATGCATGATCAAACAAGTTAAATTGATGTTTTAAGCAGAACAAGGAAAAGCACTTTAAAAGGCCATATTTGAATTTGGAATTTGAATCTTTGATTCAAATTTGTTCAAACCCTTCTGGCTTTAGTTGCATTAGCCCAATACACTCATATTGCCATGTTTCATGCATGCATCATATTGTTGCACATTGTTTGGTGATGCTTGTGTATCGATGCCCTTTGCGACAGGTTCTGTCCCCGAGGAGTACCGTGATTACCCTAACGAAGAACCGTATCCGTGCATCGAACCATCAGGCAAGCAACCAACCATTTGATCATATCGATACAATCCCATGTTCTCGCTCCTGCTCTCTTTTACTGCATTAAGACAACGCGTTTCAAACTACTGTGTGCTACGGTAGTTGAACCCATTTCCTCTGCATGACCTGTCATTGCCACAGTAACTAGATGAAACCCACTAGCATGTGTAGGAGTTGTTTGAGCCATATGTATGTGTTGTTCCTACCTTGCTATGCCTGCTATGCTTAGAGTCGTGTCAGGTCTGGTTCATTTGGGTGATGGGCTAGAGTGAAATGTTTATCTCGGTAATGAGAGTGGTGTGGTGAACACGATTTGGTAAAGGTATCGATGAGAGGCCATGTAGGAGTACATGGTGGGTTGTTTCATTGAAGCCGACCTTAAGCACTGAGATCTGTATGCGTGATTTAAGATACAGCTACTACCATGCATTGGGCCCTGAAATATGACCCCGCTCGACTTCTTATTCACCCTAGCTCTCTGTCCAGGAGTTGCAAGTAGTTTCTGGTGTTTGTAGCCTACTGGAGGCCGTGGACAGCGCTGACCGTAGGGGTGGGCTGTGATGCGGTAGGTACGTGGCACGGTGTACCGAATACCCGTTAGGTATCTCGGGAACCCTGTTCACATCGTTCGGGGCCGTATGGGAAACCCCGGC
>NW_021289106.1:0-929 GCF_002162155.2 Triticum dicoccoides
CCTTCACACTTGATCACTTTGTGAGTTCTTCCCCTGATACATAATACCTTTGTTAAGTTGTATCCTCTGCTTGGCCAACCATGCTCTGCTTTCGAGCTGGTGGCATTTACTACTGAAGCTTGTGGTATATGTTTCCATGATACCCTGACGGGTTGAACCTATGCCTTCCTTTATATGTGTGAACTCGGAAGTTTTCACTAGTCATACTCATCTGGTATTTCACCAGGTAAAACTTTCAACACTAATGCCTTTATCAAAGCGAGAAGTGAATGGAAGGTTATACATTGAAGAAGTGGGAGTCGACCTTGAACTTTGTGTTCATGCCCATGGACACGATGTATATCTTATCATTAAAGCTTCTCTTAAATGAATTATTCCTTCGATATAAGTTCATCTTATATCTAGGATCTGGCCTTTTGCAATCGTGTTTCTGACCATGTTCTCTTTTAAATACCATTTCTCGTGCAAGTTTTAGCACTTGTCTTCTGTAGAGCAATAACCCCCGTCCAACCTCTACTTTGATATGTCATCGAGTATTACCCCTGGTATCTCGAGATTATCATGGAACTGCATAACTTCTTATGAGCTCTTCATCAAGTACTACCTTCCCACTGATTCCAATTTTTCACGGGCTCTGAGTTATTAAACACTCAAAGACACCGATAAATGAACCGAGACCGCACTACGGTTCAACAACTCTTCAGTAAGCTTCTATAAGTACGAGTTTGTACCCGACCACGCCATTCCTAGCCTGTTTGGCTATATCATTGTCGTGATTATTTTAACTGTGCTACCCGGTCCTTCCTCTCGGAGCACACTTTTCGACGATGGACTAACCTTACGTCGATCCTCATCGTCATATCATTTCGCCTTGAACAACAAGCTTGGTTTCGAGTTTGTGTCGTACCCTTGGTTCCAATAACCTTTCG
>NW_021289107.1:0-767 GCF_002162155.2 Triticum dicoccoides
CACAATCGTAAGCAAGCAGGGACACAAGGGAAGAAATGATGTGTAATAATTTATTGTACCAAACTTTGTTGAATGGATCATGTGAATTATATTACCCGTGATGTGTTTGGTGTCCATTTTCGAATGATACATGAAATTTGGAGTGATGTAGTCCATGACGCTCCATGGATACCAAAGTTTGACGACCGGCCTCTGGTATATTATTTTGAATTGAATTAGTTTTATTTTTCTGAATTTTTTGATATATTATTTGTATTTTTAACATTTTGAATTGAATTAGTTTTATTTTTCTGAATTTTTTGATATATTATTTGTATTTTTAACATTTTGAATTGAATTAGTTTTATTTTTCTTAATTTTTTGATATATTATTTGTATTTTTAGAATTTTGAATTGAATTAGTTTTATTTTTCTGAATTTTTTGATATATTATTTGTATTTTTAGAATTTTGAATTGAATTAGTTTTATTTTTCTAAATTTTTTGATATATTATTTGTATTTTTAACATTTTGAATTGAATTAGTTTTTTTTCTGAATTTTTTGATATATTATTTGTATTTTTAGAATTTTGAATTGAATTAGTTTTATTTTTCTTAATTTTTTGATATATTATTTGTATTTTTAGAATTTTGAATTGAATTAGTTTTATTTTTCTGAATTTTTTGATATATTATTTGTATTTTTAACATTTTGAAAAAGAAAAAGTATTTGGAAAATACTTTTAGTCGCGGTTGGCCTGACCAACCGCGACTAAAGGTGGTTGCGC
>NW_021289108.1:0-2227 GCF_002162155.2 Triticum dicoccoides
CGGCGCTAGGTTTCACGAGGCGGGTGTTTTCCAGTCCGTTTAGTAATTTCAAGATCTTGTTTATGGTTGTGCGACTTGACACAGTTAATCGTCCTTGTTGCTGCCCACTTTTTTTGTTTTGCGACGAGGCCCTAATTGACTCACTGTCCCATACATATTGGGCTGTCCCATAGCTGCTGTGCTCAGCTCTGTCTACAGCCCCATTGGAATTCTTCTTTACTGGCATCACTCCAAGCGGCAGTAGTTGCCCCATGATAGAAGCAAGCGCAACCAATATATATGATGTGCAGCCAAAGAGAGGTATATCGATGTCGAAACTAGTCTTCCGATACTACTGTGTTTTCCGATGACTCCCAGTCTTATGAATCCCAACCACAACCGTGTAGTGGCTGCAAGATTTCTCTAGCATTGCCAGAAAATTTGCTTACGATGAACATTGCAAAGATTGCAGGCTAGATAAATAATATTGGGTGTTTTCCCTTAGTTTGGCCTCTCATATTGATATGTAAAGTTCGGCTATGTGTTATTGCGAATAACGACCATCTCCTCATAAATTTCAGGTGGGAAATTGTAACCTGCACTATATATATTAGGCAAGTACTCTGTGCCGGCGCACCAGCCCAAAACTTTCGGCCGGTCGCACCAGCAGCGTAGGATCTGTTCGTTTACAGCCACACGATCTCCTTCCTCCTCTCCTGCGTCTTTTTCTCTGAGAAGCACTGCCCAACGCTGTTTCCTCCTCTCCTGCGTCTTCTCCTCCTCTACTGCTGCCCCCGCTGCCAGTCGTCGCCCTCGCCGCTGGTCGCCGCAGTTCGCCGCTGTCGTCTACTGTATTTCTCACTGGCTCCACGCATGCAGTAGCCTGTCCACATGGTTGCAGCTCCACTCACGGCGGCCACGGCTCCGGCAGCCATGGACAGCGACCGCAGCACCTCTGACGACGAGCTCGCGAAAAAACTGTACCACCCCTCTGGTTGCCGGTTGCAGCAAAAAAGTCAGCCGACTGTAGCAAAAAAACATTACAGTTCAAGGAAAAAAAAGTTGCATGTGTCGCCACTCGGTCGCCATCATAGCAAAAACTCTCAGTGTTTGTAGCTTTCTGGTTGCCGGTTGCAGGAAAATAAAATGACGCAGTTGTAGCAAAAAATTAAAACAATGGTGCTAATCACATCTGCATATGGTGGTAACAAAAATCGTTGCTGGTGGTAGCAAAAAGTTGTGTCGTTTGTAGCAAAAATCATTGCTGGCGCTAACCATGCGATTGCGCACGAAACAGCACGAAAAGCCTTCGCTGTTGCTGGAATTTCGCTGGAACGGGCCGAAATGGAGGCCCAAACTGAGCTGGGCCCATCTTTATACCCCAATAGAGCAGCTCCTCCCGGAAACCTATCACGTTCTCCCCATTTTTTCTCTCCCTCCTACCGAAAATGTTGCGGCGGCTCGGCAGTTCTCCCCAGATGCGCTCGATGGCCGGCGTCTGCTTCACCGCAAGTCGGAGGCAGTGACGGGCGGGCGGGCGGCAAGGCGGTAACGAAGGATCTAGTCGGCAGGCCGGAGGCACTGACGGGAGAGGTGGCAAGGCGACGACTGACAAGTCCATGATGTCATCTCCAACTCCTAGTATGCGTACAGGCAAGCCGCCTGTGCTCTATTTGCTTGAGACCTTGAGTGCTGAAATGGTGGTCCTTCGTTGTGTTGAACTGGTGCAGACCTTAATGGATGTGTTGTTGCTGAATTGGTGATGTTTCTTTCTGTTGAACTGGTGCGGACTTGAGACATTAAGTTGAACTGGCGATTCTTGAGGCCCAGAATTTATAACGAATATTTTTTGGTGAATTGGTGCCTGGTACATATCTCTATTATTTTGATTATGTCTGAATTTCTACTGAAAATCTCCCGTTTCTTGCTGAAAATCCTCTGTTTTTTGGACAAGTGTGCACATGTATTGATTGCCGCTAATTGGCTTAGCGGCTGCTATCTCCCGCAATAGCGGCTGTAGCGTTTGGGACGGCCAGCCGCTAAACGGTTTAGCCCGCGATTTAAAACTTTGATAAATAAACATTGTCGCTCACCGTCGGGTTGCATAATCTTTCATGAATGATTTAGCGAAGAAAAAAGCCGTCGCCGGTAGTAGCAAATGAAGTTGTAGGTTGTAGCAAAACCAAACCACGGTTCCAGCAAACAAAAAACAACAACGAAGTTTCAATAGTTGGTTCCAGCAAAAAAA
>NW_021289109.1:0-2299 GCF_002162155.2 Triticum dicoccoides
AGTAGATTACTTAGTAGTGGCGTCAAAACTTTCTAGGGGGGAAATCCCCCTCTCACCCCCGCGCCGCCTCCCCCGCGGCCGGCTCGGGTGGTGCCGCCGTCCCCCGCCTCTAACCCTGTTTCCCTCGCTCCTCCCCCCGCCGCCGCTGGCCGGATCCGCCAGGGCAAAGCCCCTGCGGTGGTTGGCAGCGGGGGCTTCTTCCTCCTCCGCTCGGATCTGGGCGACGCGGGGTGGCCCGCCCGTCGGAGGTGTCAGGCGCACGTGCGGCCTGGCGGTGCTGTGGCGGTGGCTCTGGTCGGCGTCGTGCCGCGGCTCGGCGGCGTCCTGGCGGCTGCAGCCCGCAACGCGTCGGCTGCGTGCCCGTGGCCGCGTCCTGGATCAGATCTGGGCGTCGGTGGGCTGCGGACGGCTCGGGGGGACCTCCGTCGGTCTTCTCCAGCTCTGGTTGGTTCTCTGGGGGCGGATGGTGACGGCGGAGCAGAGGCTTCGAGTGGTCGCGTGCCCGGCCTGGTCTCATGGCTGGATTCCGGCGGGCGGCGCGGGGTGGTGTAGTGGCCCGTCTTGGTTGCTGCTCCGGCCGTGGGCGGCCGCGGTGTTGTATGGTCCAGCGGCGCGGCGGTTACACGGTGGTTTGGCAGATCTGCCCGCAGCGACGGCCGGCTATCTCCGGCGTTGGCTCGTTTGCGGTCGGACCGCTTCGACCGTAGCTCGATCTACTCGTCGCCCGGGCGTTACTTCAGTCCTGGGGCTGGCCCTCTCCCAGCTGCGGTCCTTCGCTTGTCTCGCGCCTGGAGCTGCAGGACGGAGCTCGTCTCGCGCCCGGCAGCAGGACGGAGCTCGTCTCGCGCCCGGCAGCAGGACAGAGCTTGTCTCGCGCCCGACAGACGGACGGAGCTCGTCTCGCGCCCGGCATCAGGACTGAGCTCGTCTCGCGCTCGGGGCTGCAGGACGGGCGATGGAGGCCAGATTTGGCCGGCCTATTGGGTCTCGACGCTGGGGGTCGTCCAGGGGTGCGAAAGGCGGTCCCTTTCCACTCGTCTCTTTGGTTGGGGTAGCGGCGGGTCACGGGTGAGGTGGTGTCGAGGTCTTGGATGCTGGGGCGGCGGCCCTGGTGGTGGTGGTTGCGCGGTGTTCTTGGACAAAACCCGTGCCTTGGTGCTGCCCGGTCATCATGGTCGTGTGGGTGACGTGGTTGCCGGGGTGTGGCGTTCGGTGGCGGTGATTGTGGGCCGAGGTGAAAACCTGCTCTATCTTCGGACGGATCGGCGGCGGCGAAGATCGTTCCCTTCTTGAAGGAGTCGTCGAGGCTCTCATTGCCCGTCATGCGGCTCCGGGGGAAACTCTGATCCTTGGATCGGGCGGTGGCGACGCTCCGGCGTCGTATCCTTCCTGAAGGCGCCGCTTTGGAGCGCATGGTTCGTCATATGTAGCTTCATTTCTTCGGGGCGGTAGTGCTAGGAGTGGTGTTATTGCGCTCAGCGCCTATGTATCCTGTCTTGGATGTGCGCGTGTGTTACGGTGGCGTGGCGTGTGGTTGTACTGGATGCTTGTGGTTTGGTGCTTTATATATAAAGCGGGGTGAAAGCCTTTTTCGGTAAACATTCTAGGGCGCCAAATTACCAATGAGCCGGGCCCGCATAACAACTACTGGCGTTAGTGGATGTAATATTGCCAGTAGTGGAATTGACTTTTGCGGTGTTGGCGGATGTTTCCGCACCACTATGTACTTAAGGTTCCAAAAATCCACTCATGAACCTCCCCAAATTGGTTGTTGCATTTTCAAGTTGAATTGCGTAAAAACAGGATAGGACCCTCGTATGCGCCGATGGGTGCGAGAAGTTTATTTCAGAGAATGAGCTCATCGGGGGAAAATATATAGGCTTTTACTAGAAAGGAGCGTCCCCGGGTTAAGGAGTATCTATTGCTGCAGACAAGATGATGAAGATGATGCGATCCTCGGGTTTTGGTTCCGTCGCCGTCGGTGACGAGTGCTGCCCGTGGCTCGCTCGGTGCAGGCGGCGGAGATCAGGAAGCGGGTCGGCGGCCCTGGTGAGGTCAGCGGTGGCGGCGGCCGGCCAAGGCCATGGGGATGGCGCGTGCGGCCCTGCGTCTCCATCTGCGGGGGCCCGACGGCGTCCATCCTCACCGCTCTGGCAGCACTCTGGCCTCATGGTCATGTCGTTCTGGAGGTAGGTGAGGGAGGGGTGGGCAGCGAGCTGTTGGCGCTCCCATGTGTTTCCTTTATTGTGGCGGCATGCATCATTCTGATGGAGAGACCGGAGGTCTTTCTCCTTTTTTT
>NW_021289110.1:0-950 GCF_002162155.2 Triticum dicoccoides
GGCACTAGAATAATAGGAACAGCACAAGGACTAAGGGATTCGCGTATATAACCTTTGTCGAGAAGCTCTTGTACTTGACGCATAATCTCCTTCGTCTCCTCTGGATTGGTACGGTATGGTGCACGGTTTGGCAGTGAAGCACCGGGAATTAAGTCAATCTGATGCTCAATCCCTCGAATAGGCGGTAATCCCGATGGCACGTCTTGTGGAAAAACGTCAGCGAACTCCTGCAAAATGTTAGTGACAGCAGGAGGCAAAGAGGAAGGCACGTCCTCGAATGAAAATAATGCCTCTTTGCACACAAAAGCATAGCAAACAGATTTGCTGAAATCTAGCTCATCAATATCAGATTTGGTGGCAAATAAACATGCACTTTTCAATTTAATTTCAGAAGCAACACTAGATGGTTTACTATTAGGCTTCATTTGTTGCTCAAATTCGTTTGCCACAATCTGATTTTCACTCTTATTCTTCTCCTGTTTTGCTGTATTAGCTCTATTAATATCATCTTTCAAAATGGAATCAGGAGTCATAGGAAGCAAAGTAATATTTTTATCCTTATGAACAAGAGTATAGTGATTGTTTCTACCATGGTGTACAGAATTTTTATCAAATTGCCATGGTCTACCAAGTAATAAGGAACATGCTTGCATAGGTACCACATCACAATCAACATAATCAGCATATGTAGAGATACTAAAATGCACACGAACAGTACGTGTTACCTTAACCTTGCCGCTGTTGTTGAACCATTGGATGTAGTAAGGATGTGGATGTGGTCTTGTGGTGAGAGAAAGCTTCTCCACCATCTCCATGCTAGCCAAGTTGTTGCAGCTCCCTCCGTCTATTATGACGCGCACAGAACGTTCCTTCACAACTCCCTTGGTATGGAACAAATTGTGCCTCTGATTTTGCTCAGCTTGTGTGACCTGCACACTCAAAACACGTTG
>NW_021289111.1:0-2267 GCF_002162155.2 Triticum dicoccoides
GATATCGTCCCATTCCGCAGTGGCTATCATGCACTGCTCGGATGAACCACATTCGCCAGATTCAATGCGGTACCGCATTATGCCTACCTCAAGCTCAAGATGCCAGGACCTCACGGAAACATAGAGTGCTTCCTCCGTACGAAGGAACACACTACGTCCCTCGCAGCAGAAGTACAGAGCAGCCTCCTTAGGCAGACCTCCAATTCGGCAATAAAGCCCCCGGACACCGTCAAGCGAGTCCGAAGTACTCTGCAACAAGATCGTCCGGCCCGTCCAGAGATCGCCTAGCAATTCAGCCTCCATCCTAGTCCCAGTCAAGCGGTGAAATTTGTGTCGCGCGCACTTAAAATACCATGGACATAGAGGGAGGCACAGTCAGAATGCGGTCCACAATGCGGCTCAACTGCCCCAGGACCCGTATACCTTCACCCTTTTTCTTTCTTTCAGGTCCCTATCTTCTTGATCTTCCGATAACCTGATTATGAGACCCATCACGGGATGGAAACACCAAGGAGGCAAGGATATTTGATGTACGAGGGAATCCTCAGGTGGTCTCTGATAACGATCGCTATACCTGTTTTACATACCCACACGCAGCTCGCTCCTGGTTAGGACATGTCAAATAGTCCTATTTTCCTTATCGCACTACTTATATACATGCACCGTGACGTATCATTCAAATAAACAATGGAAAACAATGTACAGCATCAGCTTATTGTTACATTTCTTTTTCTTTTTCCTTGACTGTTTATTTATTACAAATTGCACCTGTACATTTTGGTACGTTCAGTTCGCCAGGGGCTTCAGTGTACCCCATAACACGATAAGAAAAGTCCGAACACTTTCGACCGTGCGGCACCCCGAACTTATAGCATTATATGCATCAGCTCCAAATCATGTCTTGGGTCAATAGTTGGGTTGCCCGGCTCCCATGTTTTGCTGCCTTACATTCCACTATATCGGCTAAGCTGGCACAGGGAGAACTACTGCGATTGTGTCCCGGTTCTTTCGGACGAGCACATCAGTAGAGAAAGCCAAAAACTGACTGTCATGATGCGGCGAGAGCTGATCGTTGTTCGAGAGGTTTCAAATCCTTAAAGATTTTTTTCGCTTTGGGCGAGGAATCAGTCTTTGTACGATTTAGGCATGTATAGCGCCCCAAGTTCGGCCTTCCGAATGCCAGGGGCTATGCCAAAATTTAAGAATTATAGAACTTCTATGGCTAAGTGAGGGTGATAAAGTCGTATAGTCCGATTGCCTTGTTCGTTGCGCTAAAAACCTCCTTAAAGGACCAAAAATTTGGATAAAAGAGTGTTTAGATAAATCCCGAACACCCCTGTACTAGTTACATGGGGGCATAAGCCAACGACTAGCCAACTCTCAGATTTTATAAGCGGCCGCACAGAAGGTAAAAATTTAAACCAACAAGCATTATATTGCGCAAATGAACTTATTTCATAGTACAGGATAAAATGAGTGCATTCACTCAAAAATTACATCCTTCGCACATTGCTCTGCCACAAGGCGGGAGCCCTTCAGGACATTGTCAAAATACTTTTCGGGATGGCGGTGCTCCTTTCCCTTTGGTGGCCCCTCCGTCATCAGCTTCTCGGCATCCATCTTCGCCCAGTGCACTTTCGCGCGGGCGAAGGCCATGCATGCACCTTCAATGCAAACTGATAGCTTTATGACTTCGAGCCATGGGCAGGCATTCACAAGCCACTTCACGAGGCCGAAGTAGCTGCTGGGCAAAGGCTCGGTAGGCCACAGCTGGACTATGAGGTCCTTCATGGCCAGTTCGGCCGCCTTGTGCAGTTCGACCAGTTGCTTCAGCTGGTCGCTCAAGGGAATCGGATGTTCTGTCCCAAGATACTGAGACCAGAACAACTTCTCTGACGAGCTCCCTTCTTCGGCTTGGTAGAACACTGCGGCATCAGATACGCTGCATGGTAGATCTACGAACGCTCCTGGAGAGCTCCAAATTCGGGTAAGTAAAAGGAAAGTCTCCTTCACATGCTTGGTTTGCATAATGAATGCCTTACCCGCCGCAATCTTCTTGACCACCTGAATCTCCTGGAGGGCCTTTTGGGCTCCGGCTTTGGCGTCTTGCGTGCTCTGGAGGGCCTTAGCAATCTCGGACTCTTGAGTCTTAGAGTCACGCTCCAAGGACTCGTATTTTTGGACGAAATCCTGGAGCTCTTGATGGACCTCGTTGACCCGGGCCTCTTCCTTCTCGCGCTCGGCGCGTTCCTTGGCCGCTTTGTCTT
>NW_021289112.1:0-1144 GCF_002162155.2 Triticum dicoccoides
CCCCGAGAGTGGCTACATCATCTGAGTTGATCATAAGAGGTAATGACAAAGGTACTGATCTTCCATCTCTACATGAGAATGATGAATGCCTTGTCAATTTGAATGCACCATCTGATGAGCTACCCACTACTTTGATCACACCACCTATTTTAGAGGACTACGTTGATAATTTGACTTTGCCATGTGATCAAACAACTGAAATACCAACAATTTTGAGTGCACCCATTGAATTAACTATTGATGCAAAAGAACCAATGTTTAATCATTTTGATATGACCTCTAATCTTGGTGATGATTCTGTGTTAAATGACTTATTGCATGTTTGCTTATTTAAGCATGTTGTAGCATGTAAATTTGATGCAAGTAAGGTTTATTCACCAATGTTGGGATGGTTTAATGATGAACATTGTCAATCTTTTGAAATGAATAAGTGCTTCACTTATATGTGCACACTGAGTTGCAATATTTTCATGCCTTCTACTTCTTGTGCTAATTTTTTGGCTTTAGATTTTATGAACTATGCAAGTTACTCATCTATTCATGTGTTATATATTCAAAAATCAAGGGAAGTAAAAATGGATGACATATACATATACAACATGTACACCTTGTCTCTTTTGTTAGCCACATTTCAGATTAAGCAACGCCGAGGACGGCTTTATTTTCAAGAAGGGGAGGATGATGAGGACATGACTACCTTGGATATGACTAAAAATATTGCATATATGCATATTTGTCAGGTGATTTCTAGTGCAAACTATTCAATAATCTATTTATGTTATCCAGAACAAAAATACTTCACACACTTTTGTGTTTTGTCTAATTGCAGGTGTATGGGATATTTGTACAATCCACATATGAAGATAAGGAAGAAAGAGATGTTTATTTGCTGTCCAAAAAGTTCTCTCACGTCACTTTTGGCCCAAGAGAAGATAGAGTCCAAGTCTCTCACGTTCTGGATTCAGATTCGGACTGCACAGACACACCTGACTCAAAACGCACACAAGTTTTTCATACGGACTCCGAATTGGGTGATTCTTTTTTTGTTGGAAACTAGATTTCGTGCACTTTCCAACCCAATTGGAATCACCTTCAAATTCGTCCGGAGCGTTGAGTTGTGGACGAAACAATCTGATGCTGCAGC
>NW_021289113.1:0-1339 GCF_002162155.2 Triticum dicoccoides
CTCCGCCGAGCAAGCCGTGTTCCTCTTGCGTTTGGCCAAACTGTTGGTGCTGCTGTTGATACTTCTGTGGCTCCTGCTGCTGATGCGGAGGAGGATGATTATGTGGGAGATTATGAGGATGAGGTTGATCAAAATCAACACTACGTGCAGCCACCTGTACCACCACCAGCAGGTCGACCTCGGGTATATATTCGTAATGGTAGGCCTGCACCACCACCTCAGGTACGAGATGATGTCCATATTCCTAAACTGAAATTGAATATTCCACCATTTGAGGGTAGATATGTTCCTGATATATATCTTACTTGGGAGTTAGAAACTGAACAACGATTTACATGTTTACAATATCCTGAGGAGAGACGAGTTGCTGCTGCTGTTTGTGCTTTCACTAGTTTTGCATGTGTATGGTGGTCTGAACATTGTAGATTATATCCTATTCCAACTACTTGGGCTGCTTTGAAAGCTGCTATGCGTACGCGTTGGGTTCCACCACATTATCAACGTGAATTGCTTCAAAAATTGCAGCGTTTAAGACAAGGGAAAAATTCTGTAGAAGAATATTACCAGGAATTACAAACTGGCATGATTAGATGTGGTATTGTTGAGGAGAATGAAGCTATGCTTGCACGTTTTCTGGGTGGATTAAATAGAGAGATTCAGACCATTCTAGACTATAAGGAGTATACTAATATCACTCGTTTATTCCATCTTGCTTGTAAAGCTGAACGTGAAGTGCAGGATCGACAAGCATTGGGGCGAACTAACTTTTCTGCAGGCCGACCTTCATCATGGACACCACGTGCATCTTCTACTTCAACTGCACCAGCACCTCCATCCGGTGCCACCTCCAGCCGCGATACAAGAAAACAGGCACAACCACCATTATCTTCCAAGAGAGAACCTGCGGGTCCTGCACATCGTTCTTCTTCTTCCATGGCATCAACAGGGCACACAAGTGATATTATTTGTCGTCGTTGTAAGGGAGGAGGTCATTATGCGAGGGAATGCAAATCTCCGCGTGTGATGATTGCTACCGCGGATGGTGGATATGAGTCCGCTAGTGACTATGATGAGGAGACATTGGCTCTTATTACACGTGAAGAACATGGTGAAGATGATTCTGATCATGAGACGCAATACATGGCTCCTGAAGACGCTGACAGGTATGAATGTTTAGTTGCTCAACGTGTTTTGAGTGTGCAGGTCACACAAGCTGAGCAAAATCAGAGGCACAATTTGTTCCATACCAAGGGAGTTGTGAAGGAACGTTCTGTGCGCGTCATAATAGACGGAGGGAGCTGCAACAACTTGGCTAGCATGGAGATGGTGGAGAAGCTTT
>NW_021289114.1:0-1851 GCF_002162155.2 Triticum dicoccoides
CTTCCACATATCAGAGAAGTGATGTCCTAGCTCCTTACCATAGATATCAACCTTTTCCACAAGAACTAGACCCACATTGCCAAAATTAAGCCACTCACAGTCTTCTGTACCACTAGTTTCAATGTGAAAAAAACCAAGTCCAGTGTTTGCACTTCCCCAATACATAGCTGCATGATAAGCTTTGTACCAGGTGGGGCAAGCATCCATATGGTATCCAGGGGTCTTGCCCATGAAACAAACCTTAGGAATGGAGCACATGCCCATAAAATGACCAGGTAGGCCACAGTTATAGCAGATAGCTCCAATGTATTTTGGGTCCACAATGAAAGGAGGATCATCTCCATGCATAAAGGCACTCTGAGCTTGAGCAACATCACTCTGATTTTTATTTTTCTTCTTCTTGCTCTTGTTGTGACCAGCTTGAGTTTGATCACTCCCCCCACTGATGAACTTCCACCACTGTATTGAACTGTCTATGTTGGCTGCATAGTCTGACTTGCTGAATTGAATTGCTGTTGGAACCTTGGGCAGCTGGCATGTACTGATACTGGAAATTGGGGTGCTGGGGCCATTTTGGAATTTGCTGCAAATGAGGGTTCCACCCACCCTAATATCCATACATGGGGTTTGGCTACATCATAGCAGGAGCAGCACCCACCGGAAACAATGGGGGTTTTGCAAAAATAGACATAGGCGGGGGTTGAGGTTGAGGAGCTTGTGGAGCTTGTGGAACCTAGGGAGGGGGCAGAGCAGTTGCCGCTTGACGTCCATCTGCAGTGGGAGCAGGAGAACGGCCTGGGTTATGCCCTCTGCCACCACCATACCTTCCTCCTCCTCTACCACCTGCATCTCTACCACCCGCCATTGAATTGACCACTGAAGCGTAGGGGATCTTGCCCGTCTTCCTCGACCAGTGATCACGGGAGAAACTAAAGAACTTTGGGACAGGAAGGTGCTTGGAATCACGCACTGCAACAGGGAAGCAGTCCGCAGCCGAAAAATCTCCTGACGAAAACTTGTCTTTCCTAATCCAGGCTAGATTGGATCTGGGTCTCGGACGAACCCTAGCTGGATCTCTTTCAGTTGCCCCAACCTGTAGGTCAGAGGAAGCACTGAAAGACGAATTTTGAGAAGGTGCCACTGCTTTAGTAGAGTAGCATTTGTCTCTCTCTCTGCACCATCCAGCTGGCTGGTTTCCACCTTTTCTGCCTGGGCCACTGACCTATGGGGCTTTCCGATTCAGATTCTTCCAGGGGCCCGAGTCCACACTTTCCTTCAGGCTGAAGATCACCGGCGGCGGCGAGGTCGATCTCCTCGAGCGCGAGCTGCTGCTCCGACTAGATCCAGAACTCGCTGAAGCTGATGAAGAGAATCCATCCTCCGAACTTGAGATTTGAGCAGTTACCTGACGGCCTCTCCTCAATCTCGACTGGGCGCAGGCATCAGGGATGAGAGCTGCAGAGGTGCACCCGACGACAACACCCCCAGCAAGCACTCCCACCTCAGCGCCGTCAGGGATCCTCGGATTTCGCCTCCGCCCTCGCCCACAGAACGAACTCGGCCGACGGTGAGTGGGGTAAAGCGGGCATCCTTGCCCTTTCCTCCACCGTGGCCTCCTCGAAAATCCTCCACGCCAGCATCCTCTGCTCCAAATCTGACCTCCTCTGGCAAGTCTTTGCATATTTTAGCGCCGCGGCTCTCGTGCTCGGGTCTCTCGCCGCCGGGACCACCTGGTCTGCTGCCTTCCAATCTCGCACACACCGGATCCACGTTGCGGTGGCATCGCGAATCATGGTCGCCCGCTCCGTCCATCCCCGAGCCCTGGTCACCATGAGTACCCCTTGCGGAACT
>NW_021289115.1:0-1115 GCF_002162155.2 Triticum dicoccoides
GGTACAGGTGGGCTTGGGACAGACTAGGCACAGTGGCCCGGTGTACCAAGTGGCACCCGGTTGGTGGGCTTGGGAACCCTGCACACATCGTTTGGGGCCGTAAGCGACACCCCGGCCGGATCTCCTTGCGGATGGAACCTGAATAGGCGATAAACCTGGACTAGAGACTTGTTCGGTTAGTCAGGTCGTGGCCGACTCCCTCGCCCGGCTTCCGCTTGAAGGTTGCCGAGGTACATGACGTGTACAGGGCGATAAGTGGCGAGAGCGTGTGTGAAGAAGTACACCCCTGCAGGGTTAACATCATCTATTCGAATAGCCGGATTCCTCGGATATGGAAACGTGGACCCCTTATATCAGTTCATAGACAAGTGAAAGTGGATACTCTAAAATACGCAAGATAAGCGTGAGTGCTATGGATGGCGTTCTCGTAGGAAGACGGGAGCGGATCCATAGTGGTGTATTGATATGGTGGATATGTGGACTCGTGTGCGCCACCTCAAAAGAGTTACTTGCAGTCGTAGTTCAGGTTAGCCACCGAGTCAAAGCTGGCTTGCTGCAGTTAAACTCCACCACCCCCCTTGTTGATAATGATGCATGTGTAGATAGATCTGATGTAAGTCTTGCTGGGTACATTTGTACTCACGTTTGCCTATTTTATGTTTTTTGCAGAGAGACTTCAGTCTCACTAGTAGTTCCGCTTGGACTTCGACGTTTAGCTTGATACCTCAGCTACGATCTTGTGCCCTCGGCAGGATCTGGTAGATAGTCAGGCTTCTCAGCCTTTTTCATTTATAGATGTCTGTACTCAGACATGATAGCTTCCGCTTGTGCCTTGACTTGTATGCTCTGATTGTTGGGTCATGAGACCCATGTTTGTAATGTCTCGCTCCTCGGAGCCTATTGAATAAACTACTTGAGTCGTAGAGTCATTTTGTGATGCCATGTTGTATTGCACATATCGAGCATATTGTGTGTATGTTATTGAAATGCTTGGTATGTGTGGGATCTGACTATCTAGTTGTTTATCTTTAGTAGCCTCTCTTACCGGGAAATGTCTCCTAGTGTTACCGCTGAGCCATGGTAGCTTGCTACTGCTCTGGAACACTTAGGCTGGC
>NW_021289116.1:0-2074 GCF_002162155.2 Triticum dicoccoides
GTGTTCTTGAGGTGATACGATCTTGATGTATCGCAAGCTTTGCTATTATAGTTGGATCTTATGATGTTTCTCCCCCTCTACTCTCTTGTAATGGATTGAGTTTTCCCTTTGAAGTTATCTTATCGGATTGAGTCTTTAAGGATTTGAGAACACTTGATGTATGTCTTGCGTGGGATACCCGTGGTGAGAATGGGGTATTCTATTGATCCACTTGATGTATGTTTTGGTGATCAACTTGCGGGTTCCGTGACCTTGGGAATCTATGCATAGGGGTTGGCACACGTTTTCGTCTTGACTCTCCGGTAGAAACTTTGGGGCGCTCTTTGAGGTCCTATGTGCTAGTTGAATAGATGAATCTGAGATTGTGTGATGCATATCGTATAATCATACCAACGGATACTTGAGGTGACATTGGAGTATCTAGGTGACATTAGGGTTTTGGTTGATTTGTGTCTTAAGGTGTTATTCTAGTACGGACTCTAGGGCTGTTTGTGACACTTGTAGGAATAGCTCAACGGATTGATTGAAAAGAATAACTTTGAGGTGGTTTCGTACCCTACCATAATCTCTTCGTTTGTTCTCCGCTATTAGTGACTTTGGAGTGACTCTTTGTTGCATGTTGAGGGATAGTTATATGATCCAGTTATGTTATTATTGTTGAGGGAACTTGCACTAGTGAAAGTATGAACCCTAGGCCTTGTTTCAACGCATTGCAATACCGTTTGTGCTCACTTCTATCATTAGTTACCTTGCTGTTTTTATATTTTCAGATTACAAAAACCTTTATCTACCATCCATATACCACTTGTATCACCATCTCTTTGCCGAACTAGTGCACCTATACAATTTACCATTGTATTGTGTGTGTTGGGGACACAAGAGACTCTTTGTTATTTGGTTGTAGGGTTGCTTGAGAGAGACCATCTTCATCCTACGCCTCCTACGGATTGATAAACCTTAGGTCATCCACTTGAGGGAAATTTGCTACTGTCCTACAAACCTCTGCACTTGGAGGCCCAACAACGTCTACAAGAAGAAGGTTGTGTAGTAGACATCAAGCTCTTTTCTGGAGCCGTTGCCGGGGAGATGAGTGCTTGAAGCTATTTCTTTAGAGCTTGCAATCGAGTCTTTTAGTTTCCCGTTTTATCACTAGTTTGGTTTATAAAATAAAATTACAAAAAACGGAATTAAATTTGCCTCATACGCTTCATCTTTTTAATATCTTTCATGAGTATGATGGAAAGGAAAATTGTGCCAAAGTGTTAGAAGAAGAATGCATTAGAATGTTTGGCACTAAATATTTGAATGATGAGCATGATTGCAATGTTGTTAGTATGAATTCCTTGAATATCCATGATGCTAATGATATGCAAAGCCACAAGCTTGGGGAACCTATGCTTGATGAAGATGATATTTTTTGTCCCCCAAGTTTTGATGAGCAAATTTATTATGATGAAATAATGCCTCCTATTTATGATGATTATATTGATGAAAGTGGATTTGGAGAGGTCATGACTTTATTTTGTGATGAATCCACTATTCCGAAAGAGGTTCCAATTGATTATGAGAACAAAGTTGCTATCTATGATGATTATTGTGATGACTTGTATGCTATAAAGAATAATGATATCCATGAAACTTGTCATCATGATTTTAGTTTTCAATTGGATTATGCCTCACATGATAATTATTTTGTTGATTTTGCTCCCACTATTATGAATGAGAGGAATTTTGCTTATGTGGAGAGTAGTAAATTTTCTATACTTGTAGATCATGAAAAGAATGCTTTATGTGATAGTTATATTGTTGAATTCATTCATGATGCTACTGAAAATTATTATGAAGGAGGAATATATGCTTGTAGGAATTGCAATAGTATCAAGTTTCCTCTCTATGTGCTTAAAATTTTGAAGTTATGCTTGTTTTACCTTCCTATGCAAGTTGATTCTTGTTCCCACAAGATGTTTGCTCAAAAAATCTCTATGCATAGGAAGTGGGTTAGACTTAAATGTGCTAGTCATATTCTTTAAGATGCTCTCTTTATGTTACAATTCTTATCTTTTATGTGGGCATC
>NW_021289117.1:0-967 GCF_002162155.2 Triticum dicoccoides
ATGGTTTAAATTTGTGGATGATTATACAAAAAAATTATGCTGGATTGAATTTTGCTTCTAGAAATCTTTTAGATTCGGCCGCAGGCGGCACTTTTATGGAAATCACTTTAGGAGAAGCTACTAAACTCCTAGATAATATTATGGTTAATTATTCTCAATGGCATACTGAAAGATCTACTAATAAAAAGGTGCATTCGATAGAAGAAATTAATGTTTTGAGTGGAAAGATGGATGAACTTATGAAATTATTTGCTAATAAGAGTGTTTCTTCTGATCCTAATGATATGCCCTTGTCTACTTTGATTGAGAATAATAATGAATCTATGGATGTGAATTTTGTTGGTAGGAACAATTTTGGTAACAACGTATATAGAGGAAATTTCAACTCTAGGCCTTATCCTAGTAATCCCTCTAATAACTATGGTAATTCCTAAAACAATTCCTGTGGAAATTATAATAAGATGCCCTCTGATTTTGAATCTAATATTAAAGAATTTATTACTTTGCAAAATAATTTCAATGCTATGATTGAAGAAAAAATGCTTAAGATTGATGATTTGGCTAGGAACGTTGATAGAATTTCTCTTGATGTTGATTCTTTGAAACTTAGATCTATTCCACCTAAGCATGATATCAATGAGTCTCTCAAAGCCATGAGAATTTCCATTGATGAGTGCAAATAAAGAACCGCTAGGATGCGTGCTAAGAAAGATGCCTTTATAAGAGCGTGTTCTTCTAGTTCCTATGATAATAATGATGAAGATCTAAAAGTTATTGATGTGTCCCCTATTAAATATTTGTTTTGCAATATGAATCTTGATAATGATGGGACTGAATATGATCCACCTTTACCTAGAAGGCGTTCCAAGAATTCAGAATTTGTTGATCTTGATGCTAAATTTGATAAAAGTGGGATTGAAGAAATTAAAACCCTAGATGTTGCTAAACCCACTATTATGGATTTCAA
>NW_021289118.1:0-1305 GCF_002162155.2 Triticum dicoccoides
GTCTGACCGGACTTCTTGCACACAGACTGCACATTTGGTTTTCACAACAGAGTCATACTAGTTAGTAATGAGACTCAAATGTTAAGACTAGCAAGTAATCTGCAGAAGAAACTTACCACAAGGAGCTCATACATGGCCCTTGCCTGCATGTCATTCCGTGCCCTCTCCTCCTCCAACATCTTTGTCGTCCTCTCCTCCAACTCCCGCTGCCTCTCTGCCGCCTCCGCCAGAAGTTTCTCCGTTCTATCTCTCTTACTCTGTATAGCAGCCTGCAACACCACTCACATGACCATTTGTAATCATTGATGGAAGCGCACATAATGTAATGGAGAAAGATAGCTGAGTACTTATAACTAACCTTGAAGGCGAGTTGGACTGGCCATTCACGAGGCCTTATCTCAGGAGCGGAGCTCGACTGGCGCGCCTTGATCTCCGGGAGAGTGCTAGGCCAACGGATAAGTCCATCTCCCATGGCTATGGAGCCATGGGATCTCCCGCCACCAGATATCATCAGCAGCTCTGTATCAATGGGACCCTGGCTCGGGTTAAAGTCCTCCCCTTTCCTCGCCCTCCCCTGATCTCTATATTGCACGAGCTTGTCGTAGGCGAAGATGTTGGTGAAGTTCTTTGGATCATCGAGGTCAGACGCAGAGAATGCCTTGACTTTCTTGTAAGAGCCAGTGTGGGCCATGGCATACAGGTCATACACCTCTGGCACCTTATCCGCTTTTATTGTAGCGTGCCTGAAAGAGAGAAACAAAGTAAATTAGTAATTAAAGGGCTAAAGCTAGCATGATGAATGAATTGCATGAATCATGAAGCAAACCACATACCCAGTTCCGCCCGTACTGAAATAAGTTGGAGCTGCCTTGGTGGTGTGGCACACCTTCCATTTGGGCACGTTTGTCCTTGGCCTCGTTGTGGGAGGCCCGCCATTGTTTTGAGCACCACGCATTGACCAACACCTCCCAACAATCCATCTGATCCGCACACCATCTCGGAGGGGCCTAAGTTAGCAAATAGAAACTTGAGCGCTACGGCTATGAATTACTAAATGAAGGAAGTAAGTACAAGGCCTTAAGAATTACCTTCATGTACTGCTCCTTACTCAAGAACTTATCGCGGCACTCCTGCTTGGGCTTCTTGATACCACGCCCGGCGTAGTAGTCTCGAACAGCCTGCACCCGAACCTCATGCCGTAAGTTCTGAAGTAGGCGCTTGCACTCCTTGTCGATAACATCTAACATCTGCCGCCTCCTCCTCGTATCCCTCCTCACACCTATAGAATGTCTGCAATCAAATGAT
>NW_021289119.1:0-1123 GCF_002162155.2 Triticum dicoccoides
TGTGGGAGGAATGCTTGCCTCATATTGAATTTGCTTATAATCGTTCATTGCATTCTACTACTAAGATGTGCCCTTTTGAAGTTGTGTATGGTTTCCTACCTCGTGCACCTATTGATTTGTTGCCTCTTCCATCTTCGGAGAAGGTTAATTTTGATGCTAAACAACGTGCTGAATTGATTTTAAAAATGCATGAGTTAACTAAGGAAAACATTGAGCGTATGAATGCTAAATATAAACTTGCTGGAGATAAGGGTAGAAAACATGTTGTGTTTGCACCTGGAGATCTTGTTTGGTTACATTTGCGTAAGGATAGATTTCCTGATTTGCGCAAATCAAAGCTAATGCCACGTGCTGATGGTCCCTTTAAGGTGTTAGAGAAAATAAATGATAATGCATATAAACTTGAGCTGCCTGCAGACTTTGGGGTTAGTCCCACTTTTAACATTGCAGATTTGAAGCATTATGATGAGGACATGACTACCTTGGATATGACCAAAAATATTGCATATATGCATATTTGTCAGGTGATTTCTAGTGCAAACTATTCAATAATCTATTTATGTTATCCAGAACAAAAATACTTCACACACTTTTGTGTTTTGTCTAATTGCAGGTGTATGGGACATTTGTACAATCCACATATGAAGATAAGGAAGAAAGAGATGTTTTTTTGCTGTCCAAAAAGTTCTCTCACGTCACTTTTGGTCCAAGAGAAGATAGAGTCCAAGTCTCTCACGTTCTGGATTCAGATTCGGACTGCACAGACATACCTGACTCAAAACGCACACAAGTTTTTCATACGGACTCCGAATTGGGTGATTCTTTTTTTGTTGGAAACTAGATTTCATGCACTTTCCAACCCAATTGGAATCACCTTCAAATTCGTCCGGAGCGTTGAGTTGTGGACGAAACAATCTGATGCTGCAGCAGAATCCGAGTCAAACTACAAGTCCAAAGGTGTTACATCACCTCCACTTGGGCCCATTGGCCTTGTACGACCTAGATTTAGTTTTAGGCTGCCTTGGGACGTCCTCCCACCTCCTTGGCCGCCACCCCTTGGTCCTATATAAGTAGATCCATCTAGTAGCTTTTCCTGGGGATTTGTTTAGTTAAAAGTTAGCCA
>NW_021289120.1:0-923 GCF_002162155.2 Triticum dicoccoides
CTCTAGCAAACGAACTATACGATCTTGTGCTATGTTTAGGATTGGGTCTTGTCCATCACATCATTCTCCCAATGATGTGATCTCGTTATCAATGACATCCAGTGTCCATAGTCAGGAAACCATGACTATCTGTTGATCAACGAGCTAGTCAACTAGAGGCTCACTAGGGACATGTTGGTGTCTGTTATTCACACATGTATTACGATTTCCGGATAACACAATTATAGCATGAATAAAGACAATTATCATGAACAAGGAAATATAATAATAATGCTTTTATTATTGCCTCTAGGGCATATTTCCAACAGTCTCCCACTTGCACTAGAGTCAATAATCTAGTTACATTGCGATGAATCGAACACCCATGGAATTCTGGTGTTGATCATGTTTTGCTCTAGGGAGAGGTTTAGTCAACGGATCTGCTACATTCAGGTCCGTATGTACTTTACAAATCTCTATGTATCCATCTTGAACATTTTCACGAATGGAATTGAAGCGACGTTTGATGTGCCTTGTCTTCTTGTGAAACCTGGACTCCTTGGCAAGTGCAATAGCTCCAGTGTTGTCACAGAAGAGCTTGATCGGCCCCGACGCATTGGGTATGACTCCTAGGTCGGTGATGAACTCCTTCACCCATATTGCTTCATGTGCTGCCTCCGAGGCTGCCATGTACTCCGCTTCACATGTAGATCCCGCCACGACGCTTTGCTTGCAACTGCACCAGCTTACTGCCCCACCATTCAAAATATACACGTATCCGGTTTGTGACTTAGAGTCATCCAGATCTGTGTCGAAGCTAGCGTCGACGTAACCCTTTACGACGAGCTCTTCGTCACCTCCATAAACGAGAAACATTTCCTTAGTCCTTTTCAGGTACTTCAGGATATTCTTGACCGCTGTCCAGTGTTCCTTGCCGGGATTAC
>NW_021289121.1:0-2735 GCF_002162155.2 Triticum dicoccoides
TCGAAGGCTTCATGCAGTCGTTATGGTGGCTTCAAAGGCCTGAAATCATCGCTTGTAACTCCGCTCTTGTTCCCATTGCGCATGCCATCATCTCCATGCTTGTTCTTACTCCAATTTTCATCCTTCTCCAAGGTAGGCCCTTCATTTGTAAGCAAAACAAATGTATCCAATTTAGGCAGCATCATATTCTCATGAACATTAGAATCATTACCAAGAAATGAAAGTACCTTGTAATTTAATTGGCGTGCGCGAGCTCTAGTAATTGGTCCATTATGTATAGCAGCAGGGGCTGTGGGTGTAACAATGGTATTGATGTCCTCATCATCCTCCCCTTCTTGAAATGAAGTCGTCCTCAACGGAATCTCATCTTCCTCACCCAAATAAGGCTTCAAATATGCAATGTTAAAAGTAAACTTGAGCTGCCTGCAGATTTTGGGTTTAGTCCCACTTTTAACATTGCAGATTTGAAGCCTTATTTGGGTGAGGAAGATGAGCTTCCGTCGAGGATGACTTCATTTCAAGAAGGGGAGGATGATGAGGACATCAATACCATTGTTACACCCACAACCCCTGCTGCTATAGATATTGGACCAATTACTAGAGCTCGCGCACGCCAATTAAATTAGCAGGTACTTTCCTTTCTTGGTAATGATTCTAATGTTCATGTGAATATGATGCTGCCTAAATTGGATATATTTGTTTTGCTTACAAGTGAAGGGCCTAGCTTGGAGAAGGATGAACATTGGAGCAAGAACAAGCATGGAGATGATGGCATGCGCAAGGGGAACAAGAATGGAGTTACAAGTGATGATTTCAGGACGTTGAAGCCACCATAATGAGTGCATGAAGCCTTGGACGAAATATACAAGATGCCACTTCATAACTTTCGTCTAGAGGCTATTCTAGGTGCTGCGTCACCCTATTATTGGGTCAGGCCCATGTATTTTCAAAATACTTGAGTATAGTCTATTTTTAGAGTCCGCATGTGTGGGGAAACAAAAGATAGGGTTGGTTTCGGACCCCTTCCCCAAGCTCCACGAAATTCCCCCCCCCCTCTTCCTCCATATATACAACACTTAGGGCGTCGTTTAAACTTTGGGTTTTGTTTAGATTAAAAGTTCGCCATAGCTGCAACTTCGAGTACTTCGTTTGTGTTCGACGACCAGAAAAAGGCGTCTCAGAACCCCACCTTCATTAATAAAGCTTTCCTCTTACATTCGCAATATCCAGATTGAAATCTTAGTTTCTTGCTTGTTCTTCGTTTGCTTGCAGGAAATAGACCCTCGTGGTTAGGTTGATCGTGCTCCGGCGTGGTCAATAACCTCTCGGAGTTGGTTTAGCGATTGCTAAGGCGCGACGTCCTCGCATGTTCGTAGTCGGATCGTCAAGGTTGACTTCCACCAAAACGATGGCCACCATCTCATCAAAAGACGGGACACCTTTGCCTCTATCATTAACCTTGTCGCTGTTGTTGAACCATTGGATGTAGTATGGATGTGGATGTGGTCTTGTGGTGAGAGATAGCTTCTCCACCATCTCCATGATAGCCAAGTTGTTGCAGCTCCATCCGTCTATGATGACGCGCACAGAACGTTCCTTCACAACTCCCTATGTATTGAACAAATTATGCCTCTGATTTTGCTCAGCTTGTGTGACTTGCACACTCAAAACACGTCTTTAGGAGCCATGTATTGCGTCTCATGATCAGAATCATCTCCACCATGTTCTTCACATGTAATAAGAGCCAAAGTCTCCTCATCGTAGTCACTAGCGGACTCATACCCACCATCCTCAGTAGCAATCATCACACGCTGAGATTTGCATTCTCTCGCATAATGAACTCTTCCCTTACAATAACAACAAATAATATCACTTGTGTGCCCTGTTGATGCCATGGAAGAAGAAGAACTATGTGCAGGCCCGGCAAGTGCGCTCTTGGCAGATAATGGTGGTTGTACATGCTTTCTTGTATCACGGCTGGAGGTGGCACCTGATGGAGGTGCTGGTGCAGTTGAAGTAGGAGATGCACGCGACGTCCATGATGAAGGTCGGCCTGTAGAAAAGTTAGTTCGCGCCAATGCTTGTCGATCCTGCACTTCACGTTCAGCTTTACAAGCAAGATGGAATAAACGAGTGATATTAGTATACTCCTTATACTCTAGAATGGTCTGAATCTCTCTATTTAATCCACCCATAAAACATGCAACAAAGCTTCATTCTCCTTAACAATACCACATCTAATCATGCCAGTTTGTAATTCCTAATAATATTCTTCTCCATAATTTTTCCCTTGTCTTAAACGCTGCAATTTTTGAAGCAATTCACGTTGATAATATGGTGGAACCCAATGAGTACGCATAGCAATTTCCAAAGCAGCCCAAGTAGTTGGAATAGGATATAATCTACAATGTTCAGACCACCATACACATGCAAAACTAGTGAAAGCACAAACAACAACAGCAACCCGTCTCTCCTCGGGATATTGTAAACATGTAAAGCATTGCTCTGTTTCTAACCCCCAAGTAAGATATATATCAGGAACATATCTACCCTAAAATGGTGGAATATTCAATTTCAGTTTAGGAATATAGTCATTATCTCGTACCTGAGGTGGTGGTGCAGGCCTACCGTTGCGAATATATACCTAAGGTCAACCTGCTGGTGGTGGTGCTGGTGGCTGCACATAGTTCTGATTTTGATCAACCTCATCCTCGTAATAGTCCTCCACCTCTGCA